>NC_074696.1:22311794-22416794 GCF_029448725.1 Salvelinus fontinalis
TGTTACTACTGTGTATCAGGCCTACCAGAGTCTCTCCCTCACCACGCACGCAACTGTGTCAAGATGGGACTGGACATGTGTGAGGCCATCAAGTAAAACACCAGCTCTCTGCTTTCACACACACACACACACACACACACACACACACACACACACACACACACACACACACACACACACACACACACACACACACACACACACACACACACACACACACACACACACACACACAACACACACAACACACACAACACAAACACAAATATACATATGCACTGCCACACGCACCCATGAAAGTGAACTGTATTTGGGGGTGATCAGGGGTGTATTCATTCCGCTGATTCTGTTAAAACGTTTCTTAAATGGAAGCCAACGGAACAAAAAGGGGATAAATATATATGTGTGAGCTGTAGTGCAAGCACCATGTGAACTAGAGATGATAAGCTAATCCTCTCTACACACAAACACACACATACACACTACACACTGTCTGCAAACACACACACAAACACAAATACACACAAACACATTCTTTTTCACCCCATAGAACAAAACAGCGGTTCATATGAGGTTATACATGTTTACCTCAGGAAAGTGCGTGATGCTACTGGTGTGGATATCAATATGCGAGTCGGGGTGCATTCTGGGAACGTGCTGTGTGGCGTCATCGGCCTCCAGAAGTGGCAGTACGACGTCTGGTCACATGACGTCACTTTAGCCAATCACATGGAGGCAGGGGGCGTGCCAGGGTAAGATCAACCAATAGAGGGTCTGCTCTTTCTTAAAATAATTCCCAATACATATTTGCATTCACAAACCATTTGGCTTATGATTATTATTCACCGCCCCTATCTTTTCCTCTCTCTTCCTCCCTCTCACTTCTCCTCTCCTCCCACAGGCGTGTCCATATCTCCTCAGTAACATTGGAGCATCTGAAGGGCTCCTATAAGGTGGAACCAGGGGAGGGACAGAGTAGAGACTTTTACCTGAAGGAACACGGAGTCATCACTTACCTGGTCATCAACCCCAAGGTCAGACATAAGAATGTGGTCCATACGCGGTCGACACACAACCACAGATATGACATACTTTGAAAACTAAAGTTGAAACACTACCAATTCATTGGTTCTATACTACAGAAATACTACAACAGCTGTTTGCTTGAACTGAGCAATGCATCTTAAAGAATAAAAAGAAACAAGTTTGACTTCTTTCCAACCTGATTGGTTGTCCAGGCTGAGAGGCGGAGCCCTCATCTGTGCGCGCGTTCTCGTTCCTCTTTGGAAGGAGGGAAGATGAGGGCGTCGGTCAGAATGACTCGGTACCTGGAGTCCTGGGGGGCGGCAAAACCTTTTGCTAACCTGCACCATCGAGACAGCATGACCACTGACAACGGCAAAATAAACACTACGGTGAGCACACACATAAACACACACACATAAACACACACACATAAACACACGTACATAAACACACACACACAGAGAAACACAGACTTGTGTCCAGCCTCACCTTCTGTGATTGTATGTTTTAGGATGTTCCAATGGGCCAGTATCACTACCAGAGAAGAGAGAGGTGAGAATTAAAGATCAGTCATCTTTCCTTTGCATCAGATTACCAGACTTTACCCCTACAGATCAGTCATCTTTCCTCTACATCAGACCACCAGACTACCTCTACAGATCAGTCATCTTTCCTTTACATCAGACCACCAGACTTTACCCCTACAGATCAGTCATCTTTCCTTTACATCAGACCACCAGACTTTACCCCTACAGATCAGTCATCTTTCCTTTACATCAGACCACCAGACTTTACCTCTACAGATCAGTCATCTTTCCTTTACATCAGACCACCAGACTTTACCTCTACAGATCAGTCATATTTCCTTTACATCAGACCACCAGACTTTACCTCTGCAGATCAGTCATCTTTCCTTTACATCAGACCACCAGACTTTACCTCTACAGATCAGTCATCTTTCCTTTACATCAGACCACCAGACTTTACCTCTACAGATCAGTCATCTTTCCTTTACATCAGACCACCAGACTTTATCTCTACAGATCAGTCATCTTTCCATTACATCAGACCACCAGACTTTACCTCTACAGATCAGTCATCTTTCCATTACATCAGACCACCAGACTTTACCTCTACAGATCAGTCATCTTTCCTTTACACCAGTCATGTCTTAAGACCACAACACCACAGGATAGATAATGTTCCACATACTCACCGTACTGTGTGCTCGGTGTCCCCTCAGGACCAAATCTCAGAAGAGACGGTTTGAAGAGGAACTGGAAGAGAGGATGATCAGAACCATCGACGGCATCAACTCCCAGAAGTTAGTACTACTACAAACCTGCTTTGTTCTATTTCTAGCACAGTGACAGACAATTTGTGGCACAAAGGATGCATCACCGAGTTGGGTAGGTGCTTCACGTTGGTGGTGGTCGAGGTGAGTTCACCACCGTATTAACTAAAGCTCTTTGAGAGCTTGTGAAAAGTGTGTTGTATAATCATTTGTATAAAGCACTTAGTTCAGTACCTCACCAACAATTATATGACAAGTGGATTTACGTTAAATTCAATTAAATTCAAAATACGTTCTTTATCCCACAAGGGGCAATTATGTAGGCAGGAGTGCAGATACTTAAAAAAACAACATACAATAACACATGAAACAATAGTTATTAAAAACTTGAAGTGTAATAAGAAAAAAAACATCTCACAAGTTGTCACGCCCTGGCCATAGAGAGGCTTTTATTCTCTATTTTGGTTAGGCCAGGGTGTGACTAGGGTGGGAGGAGATCCTGGCGGGAAAGGATCACCTGCCCTGGGAGCAGGTGGAAGCAGCGAGGAAAGCGGAGGCAGCGAGTAAAAGGGCCCAGGATTACACAGGGTCACGGCTGGCACCAAAGACCGGGAGGCCACTCCAAACATTCTTTTTTTGGGGAGGGGGAGGGGCATACGAGCACATTAGCTGAGTCAGGATTCAGACCTGAGCCAACTCCTCGTGCTTACCGTAAGGAGTATGGTACTGGTCAGGCACCGTGTTATGCGGTAGAGGGCACGGTGTCTCCAGTGCGCGTTCACAGCCCGGTGCGCTACATTCCAGCTCCCCGCATCGGCCGAGCTAGAGTGGGCATCCAGCCAGGACGGATGGTGCCGGCTCAGCGCATCTGGCCGCCAGTGCGTCTCTACGGCCCAGGATATCCTGCGCCGGCTCTGCGCACTGTGTCTCCGGTGCGTCTGCACAGCCCAGTGCGTCCTGTGCCAGCGCCCCGCCTTTGCCGGGCGAAGGTAACCATCCAGCCAGGACGGGTTGTGCAGGCTCTATGCTCGAGACCTCCAGTGCGCCTCCACGGCCCTGTGTATCCGGTGCCTGCTCCAAGAACCAGGCCTCCAGTATGTCTCCCCAGCCTGGTAAGCCCTGTGGCAG
The DNA here is from genome assembly GCF_029448725.1 of Salvelinus fontinalis. Classification (NCBI taxonomy): domain Eukaryota; kingdom Metazoa; phylum Chordata; class Actinopteri; order Salmoniformes; family Salmonidae; genus Salvelinus; species Salvelinus fontinalis. The sequence continues at coordinate 22,315,243 of NC_074696.1, forward strand.
CTCCACACCCCAGGCTGTCCATACGTCTCCTCACTCCAGTGATGATCCATGGCACGAAGCCTCCAGTGATGATCCATGGCACGAAGCCTCCAGTGATGATCCATGGCACGAAGCCTGGCACGGGGCCTGCAGTGAGGGTCCCCAGTCCAGAGGCGCCACCAAAGTGGGAGGAGCCAGAGGTGGAGCGGGGTCTGCGTCCCGCACCGGAGCCGCCACCGAAGTAGATGCCCACCCGGACCCTCCCCTATAGAGTCAGGTTTTGCGGCCGGAGTCCGCACCTTTGGGGGGGGTACAGTCACGCCCTGGCCATAGAGAGGCTTTTATTCTCTATTTTGGTTAGGCCAGGGTGTGACTAGGGTGGGCAGTCTAGTTTCTTTATTTCTATGTTTTCTGTTTCTATGTTTTGGCCGGGTATAGTTCCCAATCAGGGACAGCTGTCTATCGTTGTCTCTGATTGGGAATCATACTTAGGCAGCCTGTTTTTCCACCTTAGTTGTGGGTAGTTGTCTGTGTTAGTGGCCTGTATAGCACTAGTCTGCTTTACGTTCGTTTTTGTTGGTGACATTCAAAATAAAAAGAAATGTACGCTCACCACGCTGCACCTTGGTCCGGTCATTTCCACACTGACGACGATCTTGACACAAATACTTTGAAATGTGCGAAATGATGGTTGGAAGGGAGGGAGTTCTGAGGTGAACGTGTCTTATTAATATCCCTGATGGATATCTAAGTGTCTGAGTGAACCGCTGTCTGAGTGTCTCTGTGTTCTCTTCTCTGTAGGCAGTGGCTGAAGTCTGAGGACATCCAGAGGATCTCACTGTTCTTTCACAACAAGACTCTGGAGAAGGAGGTGCTGTAGGACAACAGCACTGCTGTTCAGTCAAACAAAAAATAAACTACAAATGAAAATAACATATGTGCCATTTGCCCACTGCTGCCCCAGACAAACATGCAGTGACTCCATAACAAAACATGATTGCCGTGAAAGTGTTCAGCGTTAGACTGTGAAGTTACAGTAAAAAAAAAATTGTTTTGACCACCACCTGTTGACCATGTGTGTGTTGATTTCCCCAGTATCGAGCCACCACTCTGCCAGCCTTTAAATACTACGTCACCTGTGCCTGTCTCATCTTCTGCTGCATCTTCATAGTGCAGATACTGGTCCTGCCCAAGTAAGTCTGGACCCTACATAGTACACTTCATAGTGCCCTTCACAGTATGGATACAGTACTTGTCCTGTGCATATGTACTCTTCACAGTACCTTTCATATTACCCTTAATGGTACCCACCAATGTTCAGATACTACTTAGCATACAACCTGCATAGTATGGTCTTATAGTAGCCCTCATAGTTGGAATACTAGTCGTGCCAAAAGCCACTGAAGTCAGTGTTCCTTTCTCTATAATAACGCAGAACATTGCAATTACAGTGTGACAAGATGAAATAAATCTTTGATCAATTGAGTCTCACATCAATAAGATCCCTAATAGCAGCTGCAAATGATACACCTTAAGAGACAGCAATTAAGAGGGAGAGAAAGAAAGAAAGGAAGAAAGAAAGAAAGAAAGAAAGAAAGAAAGAAAGAAAGAAAGAAAAAATGGAAGAAAGAAAGATGGATAGAAAGAAAGATGGATAGAAAGAAAGATGGATAGAAAGAAAGATGGATAGATAGAAAGAAAGAAAACAGATGAAAAGATATGAATAACATCTGATGAGAGTTTTAATGTGAATCAAAGGTCTGGGTCTTAGATGTCGAAGACGATGATGATGATGATGATTATTATGATAAAGATGAGGAATATTACTTTGATGATGACAAGGATAATGATGACGATGAAGCATCCTTATGAAAGGAAAAACGGTCCATGGGCTATTTCATCATTTAGTTAATTGTCTGTGTTTACAGGAGCCAGGAGCGGTAGAACCGAAGAGACAGATACTAAAAGCATCATATATTTTCGCATTCAGACTAACGTCTCTTCCATTTAGACATGACATCATTGTTTTATGAACACGCTTAAATCAGCCGTCTACTTGGCTAACTTCTATTAGGAAATATAAGCTGTAGTCAGGAAATATAGGCCTGCCCTACTGTATAACAGGGAGAAGTATGTAGTAATTAGTGGAAGTGGGTTGCAGTTCCAATTCAAATACATTATAATTTTACTGCTCTGTACAGCACCCATCTGGTGGTAGTTAACACGGTGTGTAACATTCCAACAAACATTGTGGTTGAACTCAAACATGCTGGTTGATATAATATTGTGGTTGAACTCAAACATGCTGGTTGATAAAAGACCTGTGTCAATGGAAAAGATGTTTGCAAAGGTTGTTTTGTTTTTAAATGATTGTGTAAATTGGAATGGGAGAGTTATGTCTTTCATGGAGCTATCGGAATTACACTGCTCAAAAAAATAAAGGGAACACTTAAACAACACAATGTAACTCCAAGTCAATCACACTTCTGTGAAATCAAACTGTCCACTTAGGAAGCAACACTGATTGACAATAAATTTCACATGCTGTTGTGCAAATGGAATAAACAAAAGGTGGAAATTATAGGCAATTAGCAAGACACCCCCCAAAACAGGAGTGATTCTGCAGGTGGTGACCACAGACCACTTCTCAGTTCCTATGCTTCCTGGCTGATGTTTTGGTCACTTTTGAATGCTGGCGGTGCTCTCACTCTAGTGGTAGCATGAGACGGAGTCTACAACCCACACAAGTGGCTTAGGTAGTGCAGTTCATCCAGGATGGCACATCAATGCGAACTGTGGCAAAAAGGTTTGCTGTGTCTGTCAGCGTAGTGTCCAGAGCATGCAGGCGCTACCAGGAGACAGGCCAGTACATCAGGAGACGTGGAGGAGGCCGTAGGAGGGCAACAACCCAGCAGCAGGACCGGTACCTCCGCCTTAGTGCAAGGAGGTGCACTGCCAGAGCCCTGCAAAATGACCTCCAGCAGGCCACAAATGTGCATGTGTCAGCATATGGTCTCACAAGGGGTCTGAGGATCTCATCTCGGTACCTAATGGCAGTCAGGCTACCTCTGGCGAGTACATGGAGGGCTGTGCGGCCCCACAAAGAAATGCCACCCCACGCCATGACTGACCCATCGCCAAACAGGTCATGCTGGAGGATGTTGCAGGCAGCAGAACGTTCTCCACGGCGTCTCCAGACTCTGTCACGTCTGTCACATGTGCTCATGTGCTCAGTGTGAACCTGCTTTCATCTGTGAAGAGCACAGGGCGCCAGTGGCGAATTTGCCAATCTTGGTGTTCTCTGGCAAATGCGAAACGTCCTGCACGGTGTTGGGCTGTAAGCACAACCCCCACCTGTGGACGTCGGGCCCTCATACCACCCTCATGGAGTCTGTTTCTGACCGTTTGAGCAGACACATGCACATTTGTGGCCTGCTGGAGGTCATTTTGCAGGGCTCTGGCAGTGCACCTCCTTGCACAAAGGCGGAGGTAGCGGTCCTGCTGCTGGGTTGTTGCCCTCCTACGGCCTCCTCCACGTCTCCTGATGTACTGGCCTGTCTCCTGGTAGTGCCTCCATGCTCTGGACACTACGCTGACAGACACAGCAAACCTTTTTGCCACAGTTCGCATTGATGGGCCATCCTGGATGAACTGCACTACCTGAGCCACTTGTGTGGGTTGTAGACTCCGTCTCATGCTACCACTTGAGTGAGAGCACCGCCAGCATTCAAAAGTGACCAAAACATCAGCCAGGAAGCATAGGAACTGAGAAGTGGTCTGTGGTCACCACCTGCAGAATCACTCCTGTTTTGGGGGGTGTCTTGCTAATTGCCTATAATTTCCACCTTTTGTCTATTCCATTTGCACAACAGCATGTGAAATGTATTGTCAATCAGTGTTGCTTCCTAAGTGGACAGTTTGATTTCACAGAAGTGTGATTGACTTGGAGTTACATTGTGTTGTTTAAGTGTTCCCATTATTTTTTTGAGCAGTGTATATGGGAGGGTCTGCTCAATCCAAGATTACAACCAATTGATTACAGCATTACCCCAAAAGGAGGAGGCAGGTGGCAGCGGGAGGAGGTAGGGAACTGGTCTGTCTGCCCAATATGAAGGATCATAACTGGCGGAGGAACAAAAATAAATAGATAGGAAAATATGTCAGTTTCATTTGAGGACCAGGATGTTGACAGATGTGCCATACAGATGACAAAATATCTGGGAATACATTGATGTACTGATTCTATGGCACAGGGTGTATGAGTTGATATATAAAACGATGCAAGATTAAAGACTTCGTTCTTTTCATCAAAGATTATTGTACAGAATTCTGGCCACCAACGATGTGTTGAATATTTGGGGCATACAACCATCACAGTTCTGCAGATGATGTTGTGAGGATACAGAATCAATGGACCATTTGTTCTGATATTGGCCTCAGGTAGCCTGTTTCTGGTCTCTGGTTCAGGAATGGCTGAAAAAGCATACCATTAATCTAAAATTGACCCTAGAAATAGTACTGTTAGGAGATCTGGAGAGACCGGGTCAGTCAATTAGTAATATACTAATACTCTTAGTAAAAGTATTTATCTTCAACTCGCAATCTGTGGATTCTATTCGATTAGATAGATTGAAATTGCATGTTAAACATCACCGCATAGTTGAAAGATATATGGTGCGTAAAAATCCAAAGTGGGTGGCCAGCAGAGATAGGTGGGATGGGCTGAGGGAAGCTGAGGGTTGGGACGTGGAATTGGAGACAAGTGGGACTGAAGTTGCTGGGCGGGGGGTAGAATGACAGTCAAAGTTAAACGTTAAAAAAAATAATAAGTTAAACTGACACTAAAAAGGACAATTTTTACATCCAATGCCTGTTTGCCTGAAGCTGATGCCATGCAAGCATGCATACACACACTCACATTCAAACGCACACACGTGCATACACACACACACACACACACACACACACACACACACACACACACACACACACACACACACACACACACACACACACACACACACACACACACACACACACACACACACACACACACACACACACACACACACACACACACACACACACACGTAAATAGTCCCACACATGCACACAAACACATCCTGTTGGCCTTGCTGTTTTGATTTGTGTTGTCCTTGATGTCTTTTGTTTTTGCATTGTGGTTTTCTGTTGTTTTCCTTTGTTTTTCTCTTATTTCTCTTTTGTTATTTTTGTTGGTTGTTGGCGCATCGGGTAGGTGGTGGTTTTGGTTGGGTTGGAGGGGGACGGTGGCTTGGGGGGGTGTTGAGGAGTGGAGGAGGAGTTATTTTGGGGGGGGGTCTTTGGTGGCCTGGCGGTTAGGAGCTTGGACCGGTGGCCGAGAGGTCGATGGTTCGGGTCCCCGATTCAACTGGGTGGGGGGGATCTGTCCTTGTGCCCTTGGGCAGGGAGCTTGACCCTGGTTGCGCCTGTGGGTCGCTCTGGATAGGAGTGTCTACTGTATGACTGAATGTAATGTAAATGTTGAGCGCCTTTACTGCAGGTAGATTGTATGTTTAAAAATGCAATACAAAAATAAATAATAATAAAATTAACCGTGTGTGTGTGTGTGTGTGTGTGTGTGTGTGTGTGTGTGTGTGTGTGTGTGTGTGTGTGTGTTACAGAACAGCAGTGTTGGGAATCTCCTTTGGCATGTCTTTCCTCCTGCTAGGTCTGATCCTGGTCATATGTTTCTCTAGCCACATCTTGGTAAGTTACACACACACACACACACACACACACACACACACACACACACACACACACACACACACACACACACACACACACACACACACACACACACACACACACACACACACACACACACAGACCCTAAAATCCTGTCTATTGTATGTGAGTGTAGAACACAATCACAGACTGAGAGGGAGAGAGAGAGGGGGGGGGGGATATACATGGATGAAGAGAAGGGAGAAGAAGAGAGAGGAAGAGTAAGCTAGAGAAAGAGCGAGGGGGAGACAGAGGGAGGAAGAGAGAGGGGTAGACAGAGGGAGGAAGAGAGAGGGGGAGACAGAGGGAGGAAGAGAGGGGTAGACAGAGGGAGGAAGAGATGGGTAGACAGAGGGAGGAAGAGAGAGGGGGAAACAGAGGGAGGAAGAGAGGGGTAGACAGAGGGAGGAAGAGATGGGTAGACAGAGGGAGGAAGAGAGAGGGGGAAACAGAGGGAGGAAGAGAGGGGTAGACAGAGGGACGAAGAGATGGGTAGACAGAGGGAGGAAGAGAGGGGTAGACAGAGGGAGGAAGAGAGGGGTAGACAGAGGGAGGAAGAGAGAGGGGGAGACAGAGAGAGGAAGAGAGGGGTAGACAGAGGGAGGAAGAGAGAGGGGGAAACAGAGGGAGGAAGAGAGGGGTAGACAGAGGGAGGAAGAGATGGGTAGACAGAGGGAGGAAGAGAGAGGGGGAAACAGAGGGAGGAAGAGAGGGGTAGACAGAGGGAGGAAGAGATGGGTAGACAGAGGGAGGAAGAGAGGGGTAGACAGAGGGAGGAAGAGAGGGGTAGACAGAGGGAGGAAGAGAGGGGGGGAGACAGAGAGAGGAAGAGAGGGGTAGACAGAGGGAGGAAGAGAGGGGGAGACAGAGGGAGGATGAGAGGGGTAGACAGAGGGAGGAAGAGAGGGGTAGACAGAGGGAGGAAGAGAGAGGGGGAGACAGAGAGAGGAAGAGAGGGGTAGACAGAGGGAGGAAGAGAGGGGGAGACAGAGGGAGGAAGAGAGGGGTAGACAGAGGGAGGAAGAGATGGGTAGACAGAGGGAGGAAGAGAGAGGGGGAAACAGAGGGAGGAAGAGAGGGGTAGACAGAGGGAGGAAGAGATGGGTAGACAGAGGGAGGAAGAGAGGGGTAGACAGAGGGAGGAAGAGAGGGGTAGACAGAGGGAGGAAGAGAGAGGGGGAGACAGAGAGAGGAAGAGAGGGGTAGACAGAGGGAGGAAGAGAGAGGGGGAAACAGAGGGAGGAAGAGAGGGGTAGACAGAGGGAGGAAGAGATGGGTAGACAGAGGGAGAAAGAGAGAGGGGGAAACAGAGGGAGGAAGAGAGGGGTAGACAGAGGGAGGAAGAGATGGGTAGACAGAGGGAGGAAGAGAGAGGGGGAAACAGAGGGAGGAAGAGAGGGGTAGACAGAGGGAGGAAGAGAGGGGTAGACAGAGGGAGGAAGAGAGGGGTAGACAGAGGGAGGAAGAGATGGGTAGACAGAGGGAGGAAGAGAGGGGTAGACAGAGGGAGGAAGAGAGGGGTAGACAGAGGGAGGAAGAGAGAGGGGGAGACAGAGGGAGGAAGAGATGGGTAGACAGAGGGAGGAAGAGAGGGGTAGACAGAGGGAGGAAGAGAGGGGTAGACAGAGGGAGGAAGAGATGGGTAGACAGAGGGAGGAAGAGAGGGGTAGACAGAGGGAGGAAGAGAGAGGGGGAGACAGAGGGAGGAAGAGAGGGGTAGACAGAGGGAGGAAGAGAGGGGGAGACAGAGGGAGGAAGAGATGGGTAGACAGAGGGAGGAAGAGAGAGGGGGAAACAGAGGGAGGAAGAGAGGGGTAGACAGAGGGAGGAAGAGATGGGTAGACAGAGGGAGGAAGAGAGAGGGGGAAACAGAGGGAGGAAGAGAGGGGTAGACAGAGGGAGGAAGAGAGGGGGAGACAGAGGGAGGATGAGAGGGGTAGACAGAGGGAGGAAGAGATGGGTAGACAGAGGGAGGAAGAGAGGGGTAGACAGAGGGAGGAAGAGAGGGGTAGACAGAGGGAGGAAGAGAGAGGGGGAGACAGAGAGAGGAAGAGAGGGGTAGACAGAGGGAGGAAGAGAGGGGGAGACAGAGGGAGGATGAGAGGGGTAGACAGAGGGAGGAAGAGAGGGGTAGACAGAGGGAGGAAGAGAGAGGGGGAGACAGAGAGAGGAAGAGAGGGGTAGACAGAGGGAGGAAGAGAGGGGGAGACAGAGGGAGGATGAGAGGGGTAGACAGAGGGAGGAAGAGAGAGGGGGAAACAGAGGGAGGAAGAGAGGGGTAGACAGAGGGAGGAAGAGATGGGTAGACAGAGGGAGGAAGAGAGGGGTAGACAGAGGGAGGAAGAGATGGGTAGACAGAGGGAGGAAGAGAGGGGGAGACAGAGGGAGGATGAGAGGGGTAGACAGAGGGAGGAAGAGAGGGGGAGACAGAGAGAGGAAAAGAAAGGGGTCAGATGAAGATGAGAACGACTAACAAACCAGAATGAACCGATTAACACCTTTCTCATCCTCTGATGACTCTAACCAGAGACCAGACCTTGGAGGAGTGATTGAGCTTGAAGGACAGTCATATTTTGTGGAAGACAGGATTATACACCAACAGTCTAAAACACAGCAGTCTGTCTGTCCCTGGGCCCTGCATTGTGTTCTACCTTGATACTTAAATGATTCCTGATGTCTCACAATGTCTCTGTATATCCGAGCCAACCCAAACCATGTGACCATGTGAAGAGAAAAGGAAGGACATGGTATAGTAAAGTAAATTACAGTATAGTATAGTATATATTGTATAGTATAGTACAGTATAGTATCGTACAGTATAGTATATAGTATATAAACAAATTGGGAGGTTCAAGCCCTGAATGTTGATTGGCTGACAGCTGTGGTATATCAGACTGTTTACCACAGGTATGAAAAAATATGTATTTTTACTGCTCTAATTACATTGGTAACCAGTTTATAATAGCAATATCTCACATCAGGGTTTGTGGTATATGGACAGTACACTAAAGGATGTGTCCAGGAACTTTGTGTTGCTCCGTATGTAAAAACGGTATTTAACCATGTGATATTGGCCATAAAACACACCTCCTCGGGCCTAATTGCTTAAGTATAGTATAGTATAGTATAGTATAGTAAAGTATAGTACTCTGAACTGCAAACAAACCAAACAGTTTCAATGGATGAATTGCAAATTATAAACAAAATAATGCACCTTTATTATCTGGTCCTTTCTCTTCCTGGCCAAGGGAAGTTGTGTTGAGAGTCAAGGTGTGTCAAAGAGGTGTTGTAGAGAGGAAATCGATGGAGGTAAATTGCTCTGGGGTGTTGAGAGTATTGATGCAGACAGAAGATCTGTTACTGCAGTCGTTGTTTGTTCTCTGTCCCCTACAGCCGTCCATTTCATGGCTTCTCCTCACGTTGCACTACGGCAAGAGTGAACTGTCCATATAGCGCTCTCTCTCTCTCTCTCTCTCTCTCTCTCTCTCTCTCTCTCTCTCTCTCTCTCTCTCTCTCTCTCTCTCTCTCTCTCTCTCTCTCTCTCTCTCTCTCTCCCTCTCTCCCTCTCTCCCTCTCTCTCTCTCTCTCTCTCTCTCTCTCTCTCTCTCTCTCCCTCTCTCCCCCTCTCTCTCTCTCTCTCTCTCTCTCTCTCTCTCTCTCTCTCTCTCTCTCTCTCTCTCTCCTCTCTCTCTCTCTCTCTCTCTCTCTCTCTCTCTCCTCTCTCTCTCTCTCCTCTCTCTCTCTCTCTCTCTCTCTCTCTCTCTCTCCTCTCTCTCTCTCTCCCTCTCTCTCTCTCTCTCTCTCTCTCTCTCTCTCTCTCTCTCTCTCTCTCTCTCTCTCTCTCTCTCTCTGTCTCAGGCTTTCCTCACTATTCTGATCTGAATCTCATTTTGTCTGTCCCCCTGCTTGTCTCTATGTCTCTCTGTCCCTCCCTCCCTCCCTCTGTCTCTCTCAGCAGGGAGGTAAAGGATCGTGGTGCTCTCTCCCCTGGCTCCCTACTTCCTCACGCATCATCATCGCCAACAAACCCTGGCTCCGATTGGTCCTCACCATGACAACCACCGCTGTTATACTTGTCATGGCTGTTTTCAACATGGTGAGGAACCAATTTACTGATTTTACTGGTTGATCTTGTCCGAGTGTGTATGTGTGTGTATGTGTGTATGTGTGTGTATGTGTGTGTATGTGTGTGTATGTGTGTATGTGTGTGTATGTGTGTGTGTGTGTGTGTGTGTGTGTGTGTGTGTGTGTGTGTGTGTGTGTGTGTGTGTGTGTGTGTGTGTGTGTGTGTGTGTGTGTGTGTGTGTATGTGTGTGTGTGTGTGTGTATGTGTGTGTGCCTGCGGAGGATGTGTCAGGCAAAACTGCCAATACAGCCATCAAAATGATCACACTAGAATACAGCCCAGTACAACTTCTCTTCTCCCCTTGTCTTTCTCATCTCCTCTTAACTTCTTTCCAGTTCTTCCTGGAAGATGAGGTTCTGACCACACCCCCTACCATGAACCTGACCAATGACAGCATGCTCAGCTCCCACAGCCCCACCCACCTCACGGATGGGAATAAGTTCTACCTGCCTGTGAGTACATCTACCAGAGTAGGCACAAAGAAAATGTAAAATGACAATAACGAATAAATATAACATGGATATATGCAGGGTGTACCAAGTCACTGTGCAGGGGTATGAAGTAATTAAGGTAGCTATGTACTGTAAATAAAGGCAGGGGTAAAGTGACTAGGCAACAGGATAGATAAGCCGTAGCAGCAGCGTGTGTGTGTGTGTGTGTGTGTGTGTGTGTGTGTGTGTGTGTGTGTGTGTGTGTGTGTGTGTGTGTGTGTGTGTGTGTGTGTGTGTGTGTGTGTGTGTGTGTGTGTGTGTGTGTGTGTGTGTGTGTGTGTGTGTGTGTGTGTGTGTGTGTGGCATCAGTATGCATGTGTGTGTGTGTGTGTTTGTTGAGGTGTAAGTATGTGTGAGTGTCCCGTGTGTGTGCATAGATTCTGTGCAGGAGAATTAGTTAAACAAATGATCAATGCAGTTAGTCCGGGTAACCATTTGATTAGTTATTTAGCAGCCTTGTTTAGCAGTCTTTTGGCTTGGGGGTAGAAGCTGTTCAGGGTCCTGTTGTTTCCAGACACTGGTACAGCTTGTTGTGCAGTAGCAGACAGAACAGTCTATGGCTTGGATAGCTGGAGGCCTTCCTCCGACATCAACTGGTATAGAAGCCCTGGATGGCAGTGAGCTAGGACCCAGTACTGGATGCCTTGCGGTCGGGTGCCTTGCAGTGGCCGTACCAAGCGGTGATGCGGCCACTCAAGATGCTCTCAATGGTGCAGCTGCAGAACGTTTTGAGGATCTGAGGGGCCATGCCAAATCTTTTCAGCCTCCTGAGGGGAAAAAGGCTCTGTTGTACACTTTTCACAACTGTGTGGGTGTGTGTGGACCATGTTAATTCCTTAGTTATGTGGACACCGAGGAGCTTCGACCCGCTCCTCTACAGCTCCATGGGGGGCGTGTTCACCCCTCCGTTTCCTGTGGTCCACGATCAGCTCCTTTGTCTTGCTGACGTTAAGGGAGAGGTTTTTGTTCTGGCACCACACTGCTTCCTATTGGCTCCTCCCTATTGGCTGCTTCGTCATCAGTGATCAGTCCTACCACTGTTGTGTCGTCAATAAACTTAACGATGATGGTGTTGGATTCATGGGAGGCGAGGCAGTCGTGGGTGAACAGGGAGTACAGGAGGGGACTAAGCACACATCCCAGAGGGGCCCCTGTGTGTGTTGATGGTCAGTGTGGTGGATGGGTTGTTGCCTACCATCACCGCCTGGGGGAGGCTCATCAGGATGTCCAGGATCCAGTTGCAGAGGGAGGTGTTCAGTCCCAGGGTCTTTAGCTTGGTGATGAGCTTGGAAGGACTATGGTGTTGAATGTTCAGCTGTAGTCAATTCTTATATAGGTATTCCTTTTGTTCAAGTGGGTGAGGGCAGTGCAATAGAGATTGCATCATCTGTGGATCTGTTGGGGCAGTATGAGAAGTGTGGTTCCATGGTGTCTGGGAGGATGGTGTTGATGTGAGCCATGACAAGCCTCTTAAAGCATTTCATGGCTATAGATGTGAGTACTACGGGTCGCTAGTCATTTAGACAGGCTACTTTGGCGTTCTTGGGCAGTAGGACTATGGTGGTCTGCTCGAAACAAGTTGCTATTACAGACCGGGAATAGGTTGAAAATGTCAGTGAAGACACTTGCCAGCTGGTCAGTGCATACTATTAGTACGTATCCTGGTTTACCATCTGGCTCCGCAGCCTTGCGAATGTTAACCTGTTTAAAGGTCTTACTCACATTGGCTATGGAGAGCAAGATCACACAGTCATCCAGAACAGCTGGTTCAGTGTTGCTTGCCTCGAAGCGAGTGTAGAAGGCATTAAGCCCGTCTATTAGGCTCGCATCACTGGGCAGCTCACGGCTGGGTTTCCCTTTGTAATCTGTGATAGTTTTCAAGCCCTGCCACATCCGTTGAGCATCAGAGCCGGCGTTATAGGATTCGATCTTAGTCCTGTATTGATGCGTTGCTATTTGATGGCTCGTCAGAGGTCAGACAGAGCGGGATTTCCTATATGCATCCGGATTAGTGTCCCGCTCCTTGAACGCAGTAGTTATAGCCTAAAGCTCAGTGTGGATGATCAGTGTGGCTTCTGGTTGGTGTATGTATGTGCGGTCCCTGTGGGGACAACTTCGTCGATGCACGGGACACTATTTGTCTTTTTACCTAAACATGCAAACACCATCAGATAGAATTCATAGCAAGCGGTGCACTGGAACGGCATTCAGAAGAACAGGAAAGGCATTCAGAAGAACTGGAACGGCATTCAGAAGAACTGGAAAGGCATTCAGAAGAACTAGAACGGCATTCAGAAGAACTGGAATGGTATTCAGAAGAACTGGAACGGCATTCAGAAGAACTGGAATGGTATTCAGAAGAACTGGAATGGCATTCACTCTCATAAGATGGATGGCCAAAATAACTGAAAGCCACACTCCCAATAAGCCATGAATAGAACCGCATTGAAGCATCCCACTGGGCACACACTGGTTGAATCAACATTGTTTCCATGTCAGTTCAATTAAATGATGCTGAACCAATGTGGAATAGACGTTAAGTTGACGTCTGTGCCCTGTGGGATGTGCTTCTATATGCACCATGACACTGCTTACTTCATTAGTTCATTTAGCAAACAAGACAGCTCATAATCCAGTGCATTTATCACAGTCAACACACCTATATTTTTGCTTTAATTTGCTATAAAACTGTACATTTCTCTCTCATCCCCATGACAAAATGTGTGTATTTGCAGGAAATTAGCTTGAAAACAGCAACATTTTCTCTCAGCCTCATGGCAAAATGTGTAGAATTGCAGGAAATTAGCAGGTTTTTTTGGGGCCCAGGTACATTTCTACAGCCCCACCCACCAACAAATGTCTGGCTACGCTACTGACATCTACTTTGAGTCAGACCTGGGTTTCAAATATTTTGAATACTTCAGGTGAAAAACTTGCTTTATTCCATGGTTCTGTAGTGTACTGTATTTCATGAAGTTATAGTGTTTGTCACTAGCTTTCTGTTGTTATTAGTTCATAACAGAACATTTATTTGACTTCTCTGCGCTACGGATCCCTTTTATGGGATCATTTTCCTAAACAACCGCTGAATTGCAAGGCGCAAAATATTACAAAATATTTATAATCATGCAATCACAAGTGAAATATACCAAAACACAGCTTAGCTTGTTGTTAATCCACCTATCGTGTCAGATTTTGAAAATATGCTTTGCAGCGAAAGCAATCTAAGCTTTTGTGAGTGTATCAATCAATGCTAGAACAGCTAGCCCCAAATTAGCATGGTCACGAAAGTCAGAAAAGCAATAAAATTAATCGCTTACCTTTGATAATCTTCGGATGTTTGCACTCACGAGACTCCCAGTTACGCAATACATTTTATTTTTGTTCGATAAATACTACTTTTATAACAAAAAAACGCCATTTGGGTTGCGCGTTATGTTCAGAAAACTACAGCCTCGTTCCGGTCCTGAAAGGCAGAAGAAAATTCCCAAACGTATCAGATTCAAAAATATTACAAAAAATATTTATAATCATGCAATCACAAGTGAAATATACCAAAACACAGCTTAGCTTGTTGTTAATCCACCTATCATGTCAGATTTTGAAAATATGCTTTGCAGCGAAAGCAATCTAAGCTTTTGTGAATGTATCAATCAATGCTAGAACAGTTAGCCTTATATTAGCTTGGTTAGCTTGGTCACGAAAGTCAGAAAAGCAATAAAATTAATCGCTTACCTTTGATAATCTTCGGATGGTTGCACTCACGAGACTCCCAGTTACACAACAAAATGTTCTTTTTGTTCGATAAATATTACTTTTATAACAAAAAAACGCCATTTGGGTTGCGCGTTATGTTCAGAAAACCAAAGACTCATTCCGTTCGACGAAAATTCCAAAAAGTATCCGTAGTGGTCGTAGAAACATGTCAAATGTTTTTTTTTTTTTATAATCAATCCTCAGGTTGTTTTTAACAAACATAATCGATAATAATTCAACCGGATCGTAACCTATTCAATAAGAGAGAAAATGAACAGAGAGCTACCCTCTCGCACGCAGGAACTAATCAGAGGACACCTGACTAGTTTTGAAATATCTCGATCATTTTTCAAAATAAAAGCCTGAAACTATGTCTAAAGCCTGGTCACAGCCTGAGGAAGCCATTGGGAAAAGAATCTGGTTGATACCCCTTTAAATGGAAGAAAGACGGGCCAGGAAACAGATAAAAAAAAATAATAATCACTTCGGGTTAGATTTTCTCAGGTTTTCGCCTGCATAATCAGTTTTGTTATACTCACAGACAATATTTTGACAGTTTTGGAAACTTTGGAGTGTTTTCTATCCCAATTTGTAAATTATTGTCAGGGTTGTGTGCGGAGAATATTCGGAGTCAAGCGCAGGACACAGGTGTTGAGCGAAACCACAGTGTTTTTCTCAAAAATTAGGCAAAAATTCCACAAATGGAAATAATCACATACATACACGTACAAACCACAACCACTAACGCACAAACAATCACGGACAAAACAGAAATGAAAGCCAGATGGTTAAATAGGGAACATGATGGGGGAATTGAAACCAGGTGTGTATAATACAGACAAAACAAAACTAAACTAAAAAATGGATCGATGGTGACTAGAAAGCCGGTGACGTCGACCGCCGAACACCACCCGAACAAGGAGAAGGGCCGGCTTCAGCGGAAGTTGTGACAATTATATGCATATTCTACGATCTGGACCTGAGAAAAAGTCTGTTTACCTTGGGAACGTTATTTAAAAAATATAAAAAATCTGACCCCTAGCGTCAAGAGTTAACCATGGCCACAAAAGTAATGTTTGTTAACATTGTCTATCAATAAACATTGTGTTACATCAATCACAATCAATCAGTGTGTGTGTGTGTGTGTGTGTGCGTGCGTGCGTGCGTGCGTGCGCGCGTGAGTTCGTGAGTGCGTGCGTGCGTGTGTGGCTGTAGACTTTTTTCACAGTGGACTACAAGAGATGACAGAGAACAGAGAGACACTATGCTACTATCAATGTGTCATTGTGACACAGAGGGATCTAGAAGTGGCCTGGCTGTTGACTTGGATAGTATCTCTATAGTCTGAAGTCTCCTCTCCTTGTCTCATCTCCTTCCTCCCAGGAGTCCAAAGTAGTTGAAGTTCATGGGAGGTTGGCTTGCATCTGGTGTGCTGTAGCAACTGTGTTTTCCCCTCAATTGCATTTGAATTACTCGCACGACAGCCCTAGGCTTCCTGCCTTGCTTTACACACTTCACACATATTCACTTGCTCCTAGCTACGTCTGAGGCAAGATGATCTCTGTCTGTTAGAAACAAAAACCTCTGTCGTCCTGAGATTGAGTATTGACATAGTGTTTGTTATCAGCACTAGAGAGCAGCCTTGGTGACTAGGGCTCAGGAAGCTTATTACTGATGTTTTACGCCTCAAGGAACTCATAAACCAACTGAAACAAATGAATGAACCGATCCAGTCCATTGTACCATCTTTCAGACACAGTTTTCCTTCTTATTTTTCATGTTCTGTGTACAAGTTTATTCAATAGTTAACAGTAATATTTTACACATCATTACCCTCCTCCATAGTGTCCAACACCTCAATCTTATCCCCCTATTTTCTAAATAGACGTTCTTATAGACCCATTTTGTAACGGTCCTGACCTGTTTTATGTTGTTTTTGTATGTGTTTTTGGTCAGGGCGTGTGTTTTGGGTGGGCAGTCTATGTTTTGTATTTCTAGGTTGGTTTTTGTGTTCGGCCTGGTATGATTCTCAATTAGAGACAGGTGTGTATCGTTTGTCTCTAATTGAGAGTCATACTAAGGCAGCCAGGGTTTCACTGGGGTTTTGTGGGTGTTTGTTCCTGTGTCCTCACATGGACGGTTGAAGGTTAGTCACGTTTGTTGTTTTGTAGTTTTGTAGTGTCTTGTTTGCTGTTTTTATTAAAAGATGGCTTATTTCCCTCAATCCGCATCTTGGTCCTATCCATGCTCCTCCTCGTCTAAGGGGGAGAACAACATTGACTGCCTTTACAGAAACACCCACCACAACAGGACCAAGCGGATTGAGGAGAGAGAAAAAGAACTAAGGCACTGGACACAGGAGGAATGGTCTTGGGAGATCATGGACGGAAAAGGACCCTGGGGAAGGGTTGGAGAGAATCGCCGCTCTCGGGAGGTGAAGAAGGCAGCCACAGCCCAGGAGCGGTGGATTGAGGAGGCAGCACGTATGAGAGGCTGGAAGCCCGAGAGGCTCACCCAAGAATTTCTTGGGGGGAGGGTAAAGGGGAGTGTGGCGAAGCCGGGTTGGATACCTGAGCCAACTCCCCGGGCTTGCCGTGGAGTAAGAGGGCGTCGTACTGGTCAGACACCGTGTTATGCTGTAAAGCGCACGGTGTCCCCAGTAAGCGTGCTTAGCCCAGTGCGGGCTATTCCACCTTGCCGCACTGGGAGGGCTAGGTTGGGCATCGAGCCGAGTGCCATGAAGCCGGCCCAACGTATCTGGTCTCCAGTACGTCTCCTCGGGCCGGCGTACATGGCACCAGCCTTACAGGTGGTGTCCCCGGTTCGCCTGCATAGGCCAGTGCGGGCTATTCCACCTCGCCGCACTGGCAGGGCTACGGGGACCATTCAACCTGGTAAGGTTGGGGAGGCTCGGTGCTCAAGAGCACGTGTCCTCCTTCACGGTCCGGTATATCCGGCGCCACCTTCCCACCCCAACTCAGTACCACCAGTGCCTACACCACGCACCAGGCTTCCAGTGCATCTCCAGAGCCCTGTTCCTTTTCCACGCACTCTCCCTATGGTGCGTGTCTCCAGCCCGGTACCTCCAGTTCCGGTACCACGCACCAGGCCTAGAGTGCGCCACGAGAGTCCAGTGTGCCCAGTTCCTGTTCCCCGCACTCGCCCTGAGGTGCGTGCCCTCAGCCCGGTACCTCCAGTTCCGGTACCACGCACCAGGCCTATAGTGCGTCTCAGCCGGCCAGAGTCTGCCGTCTGCCTAGCGCCAGAGCCGTCCTGCCATGACCAGCCAGAGCCGTCCTGCCATGACCAGCCAGAGCCGTCCTGCCATGACCAGCCAGAGCCGTCCTGCCATGACCAGCCAGAGCCGCCCTGCCATGACCAGCCAGAGCCGTCCTGCCATGACCTGCCAGAGCCGTCCTGCCATGACCTGCCAGAGCCGTCCAGCCAGGACCTGCCAGAGCCGTCCAGCCAGGACCTGCCAGAGCCGTCCAGCCAGGACCTGCCAGAGCCGTCCAGCCAGGACCTGCCGGAGTCCCTAAACCAGGACCTGCCGGAGTCCCTAAACCAGGACCTGCCTGAGTCCCTAAACCAGGACCTGCCTGAGTCCCTAAACCAGGACCTGCCTGAGTCCCTAAACCAGGACCTGCCTGAGTCCCTAAACCAGGACCTGCCTGAGTCCCTAAACCAGGACCTGCCTGAGTCCCTAAACCAGGACCTGCCTGAGTCCCTAAACCAGGACCTGCCTGAGTCCCTAAACCAGGACCTGCCTGAGTCCCTAAACCAGGACCTGCCTGAGTCCCTAAACCAGGACCTGCCTGAGTCCCTAAACCAGGACCTGCCGGAGTCCCTCAGCCAGGACCTGCCGGAGTCCCTCAGCCAGGACCTGCCGGAGTCCCTCAGCCAGGACCTGCCGGAGTCCCTCAGCCAGGACCTGCCGGAGTCCCTCAGCCAGGACCTGCCGGAGTCCCTCAGCCAGGACCTGCCGGAGTCCCTCAGCCAGGACCTGCCGCCCCTTGTCCCGGTGCCGCCCCTTGTCCCGGTGCCGCCCCTTGTCCCGGTGCCGCCCCTTGTCCCGGTGCCGCCCCTTGTCCCGGTGCCGCCCCTTGTCCCGGTGCCGCCCCTTGTCCCGGTGCCGCCCCTTATCCCGGTGCCGCCCCTTATCCCGGTGCTGCCCCTTATCCCGGTGCTGCCCCTTCATTTAGGTGGTGTTAGTGGGAGGGTGGTCATTGGGAGGGGGGTAAAGAAGCGGGGATTGATTATGGTGGGGTGGGGACCTCGCCCTCAGCCTGAGCCACCACCGTGGTCAACTGCCCACCCAGACCCTCCCCTGGACTTTGTGCTGGTGCGCCCGGCGTTCGCACCTTGAGGGGGGGGTTCTGTAACGGTCCTGACCTGTTTTATGTTGTTTTTGTATGTGTTTTTGGTCAGGGCGTGTGTTTTGGGTGGGCAGTCTATGTTTTGTATTTCTAGGTTGGTTTTTGTGTTCGGCCTGGTATGATTCTCAATTAGAGACAGGTGTGTATCGTTTGTCTCTAATTGAGAGTCATACTAAGGCAGCCAGGGTTTCACTGGGGTTTTGTGGGTGTTTGTTCCTGTGTCCTCACATGGACGGTTGAAGGTTAGTCACGTTTGTTGTTTTGTAGTTTTGTAGTGTCTTGTTTGCTGTTTTTATTAAAAGATGGCTTATTTCCCTCAATCCGCATCTTGGTCCTATCCATGCTCCTCCTCGTCTAAGGGGGAGAACAACATTGACTGCCTTTACACATTTCTTTTGAATAATTGTTGTTTTGTACTTTTCACGTGTCTAATACATGTGACCCTGTAGCCATTCACAGCCCACAATCTGATTTAATGTGGCCCCCACTTCTAGTTCAGGCTAAGCCTTCATTTACACACACCTCTCTTTGTCATTAGTCTTGACTGGGAGCCAATTCCCTCTATTATCTGCATTAGTACTATTTCTTTATTTTTTCTCTCTTTTCTTTTCACATACACCCCTCTCTTTGCTAATAGCCCGGACCCATGTCTCCTATCTTCTAAATGTAATGGTGTTTACCCTACTGCATAGCGGCCTCTATAAGTCAGCCAGTAATAGCTAGTCCTGATTCACTGCTCTCCACAGGCTCAGTTAGTCTTCCTTTCTTCCGTTCTTTCTTTCTTTCCCTCTTAATTGCTCTTCCTTCCTTCCTTCCTTCCTTCCTTCCTACCTACCTACCTACCTACCTACCTACCTACCTACAGTGGGGCAAAAAAGTATTTAGTCAGCCACCAATTGTGCAAGTTCTCCCACTTAAAAAGATGAGAGAGGCCTGTAATTCTCATCAACTTCAACTATGACAGACAAAATGAGAAATAAATCCAGAAAATCACATTGTAGGATTTTTAATGAATTTATTTGCAAATTATGGTGGAAAATAAGTATTTGGTCAATAACAAAAGTTTATCTCAATACTTTGTTATATACCCTTTGTTGGCAATGACAGAGGTCAAACGTTTTCTGTAAGTCTTCACAAGGTTTTCACACACTGTTGCTGGTATTTTGGCCCATTCCTCCATGCAGATCTCCTCTAGAGCAGTGATGTTTTGGGGCTGTTGCTGGGCAACACGGACTTTCAACTCCCTCCAAAGATTTTCTATGGGGTTGAGATCTGGAGACTGGCTAGGCCACTCCAGGACCTTGAAATGCTTCTTACGAAGCCACTCCTTCGTTGCCCGGGCGGTGTGTTTGGGATCATTGTCATGCTGAAAGACCCAGCCACGTTTCATCCTCAATGCCCTTGCTGATGGAAGGAGGTTTTCACTCAAAATCTCACGATACATGGCCCCATTCATTCTTTCCTTTACACGGATCAGTCGTCCTGGTCCCTTTGCAGAAAAACAGCCGCAAAGCATGATGTTTCCACCCCCATGCTTCACAGTAGGTATGGTGTTCTTTGGATGCAACTCAGCATTCTTTGTCCTCCAAACACGACGAGTTGAGTTTTTACCAAAAAGTTATATTCTGGTTTCATCTGACCATATGACATTCTCCCAATCTTCTTCTGGATCATCCAAATGCTCCCCTAGCAAACTTCAGACGGGCCTGGACATGTACTGGCTTAAGCAGGGGGACACGTCTGGCACTGCAGGATTTGAGTCCCTGGCGGCGTAGTGTGTTACTGATGGTAGGCTTTGTTACTTTGGTCCCAGCTCTCTGCAGGTCATTCACTAGGTCCCCCCGTGTGGTTCTGGGATTTTTGCTCACCGTTCTTGTGATCATTTTGAGCCCACGGAGTGAGATCTTGCGTGGAGCCCCAGATCGAGGGAGATTATCAGTGGTCTTGTATGTCTTTCATTTCCTAATAATTGCTCCCACAGTTGATTTCTTCTAACCAAGCTGCTTACCTATTGCAGATTCAGTCTTCCCAGCCTGGTGCAGGTCTACAATTTTGTTTCTGGTGTCCTTTGACAGCTCTTTGGTCTTGGCCATAGTGGAGTTTGGAGTGTGACTGTTTGAGGTTGTGGAAAGGTGTGTTTTATAAATTTTTACATTTTAGTCATTTAGCAGACGCTCTTATCCAGAGCGACTTACAGTAGAGTGCATACATTTTTATTACATTTTACATACTGAGACAAGGATATCCCTACCGGCCAAACCCTCCCTAACCCGGACGACGCTATGCCAATTGTGCGTCGCCCCACGGACCTCCCGGTTGCGGCCGGCTGCGACAGAGCCTGAGCGCGAACCCAGCCCAGCCTGGGCGCGAACCCAGAGACTCTGGTGGCGCAGCTAGCACTGCGATGCCGGGTGGCCGGGTGGCTTATTATACTGATAACAAGTTCAAACAGGTGCCATTAATACAGGTAACGAGTGGAGGACAGAGGAGCCTCTTAAAGAAGAAGTTACAGGTCTGTAAGAGCCAGAAATCTTGCTTGTTTGTAGGTGACCAAATACTTATTTTCCACCATCATTTGCAAATAAATTCATTAAAAATCCTACAATGTGATTTTCTGGATTTTTTTTCTCTAATTTTGTCTGTCATAGTTGAAGTGTACCTATGATGAAAATTACAGGCCTCTCTCGTCTTTTGAAGTGGGAGAACTTATCTTTTGAAGTGGGAGAACTTGCACAATTGGTGGCTGACTAAATACTTTTTTGTCCCACTGTACCTACCTACCTACCTACCTACCTACCTACCTACCTACCTACCTACCTACCTACTTACTCTCCCATTGCCCTGTGTTGGCCCAGCTCTCCCCTAACGGACCATAATACTCCCTAGCCAAAGACCATTCAGTGACGTGATACTGAGCACATAAAGAGCAATATTCCCTTTTTATAGGACACGATATACGATGTCCATTATAGTTTTGAGGGAAAGATGTTGACTGGACATTTTTGTGAGGAAATGTTGTTATGGCTTGCTATTCATTAAGTGGAGTATAGTCTGCAGTTTGACTCTCTCCATCTTTCTATATCATCTCAAAAGATGAAATATAACATCTCTCTGAGATTTTTTATCAACTTACCTTATCCTTCTTTCTCCCTCCTCTTTCTCCCTCTCTTCTCTCTGTCCCTCTCTTCTCTCTTCTCTCTCCTCCCTCCCACATCCTCTCTCTCTCTCTGTCTGTCTCTCTCTGTAGTATTTTATCTACTGTTGTATCCTGGGTCTGGTGTCGTGTTCTGTGTTCCTGAGGATCAACTATGAGCTGAAGATGGTTGTAATGTTAGTTGCCATGGTGATCTACAACATCATCATCCTCCAGACACATGCCCCCCTGCTGGACGGATACAGTACTGCACTCTACAGCACACAGACACTGGACAGGTACACACACACACAAACACACACACACACACACACACACACACACACACACACACACACACACACACACACACACACACACACACACACACACACACACACACACACACACATACATACACACACACACACGGAGAGAGAACAGGTTAGAGAGACAGCGTTCCTTTTATGAAAACCCTGGTGTTAAACATAGGGCAGAAGCCAGAGATACACAGCCTTTAGGGAATGACTGTGGAAGTGTGTAGGGTAGAGAGATGGGCAAGCACACCAGTGTTAATTTTGACACTCTTTTTTAGATTTAAATAGTCTAGTCTTCGTCATTTCGACAAAAATATAATTTGAATAATGATTTAGTCTAGTTATTGTCAAAATGACGAAAACAGTGGGCCAGTAGTCATATTTTAATCACATCACATTTGTATTGCCTCATTAACCTATACTAAACATAAATCACTGACTTCTATGTGTACAAACATACATAGCCTTGTACTGTCAACATATTTTTCTGCATAAAATCCTATCGCATTATTTTCTTCCCAACGGCCAAATTGACAGAAGAACATAATACTCTGCAGCAGATCAAAAACTTCTGTCTAACATGAGGTCTAGTGCCACCAACTGTTTCAGTGGCTCCAGCACCGGATTTGTTGTCAACTATTTTTATCTGCGGTGTTATAATTCACCTTATAAAGTCATTAACTGTGCTTCAGACTGTGTAATAGAACACTGAGATGGTAGGCTGTTCAATAAATACTCTTTTCATCAAACATGTCCAAGCAGGAATGCATGATTCAATATATGTTGATGTGCAACCTAATCCAGTGATTGTCATGAATTGTGAGTTGACAATAGGCTATTGGTTTTATATTTTACTGTTAAAATAGGGCTCTAGAATTTCCTGAAATGTTTTGTTAAAATAGGGCTCTAGAATTTCCTGAAATGTTTTGATAAAATAGGGCTCTAGGATTTCCTGAAATGTTTTGTTCAATAGAGATGGTTTTGACTACATCTTTATGTGCTCTAATTTTGGGCTTATACACCACATGAGGAAGTGAAAACTCAAAACACATTAGCTGGATCGCTAACACTAACTATAATACCCACTGCTAGTAGTCATGTATTAATTAACATTAAAAGTAATGCCCTAAAAAGCTTTTCAGTTGTAGCCCTACTACCCTGTGCACTCGCAATGGCCGATGGGTAATTGCGCATTTCGCGTGCTTTGATATGCTTATAGCCATATCAAATATCTTGGTTGTAAAATAATTGCTGTTGACCTCAATATTAAGGATGACAAATAAAAAGTATACCCACAGAAAGCTGAGAACAAAAGTAGCTTCTCCCAAAGCTATGTATTTCCCGTAATTGGATTTTGAAATGTTATGCATTTTTTCTCTCTCCCAAAGAGCACATCAAGTGGCTCGCTCAACAGCAGCAGGTCCCTGTGGAACAGGCCCAGGGGCTGGGCAGACACTTTCATTACAGGAATCATGAGGATAATGCACTTTACTGTTTGACCAAATCATGGTTTTAGCAGCCCAAAAAATAGGATGTTTAGAAACTTTTGAGCGTGCAATTAGAAATTTTACCTGCACAGCCATATGAAAGGTTTGCAAAATACTACTAGATAATTGCAATCTGGAGCCCTTCCCCTTGAAATACTGTAGTTATATTTTTTATCAAAGTTGTGTCTTAAGTAGTGGTCTGATAGGTTGCAGCAAACTACTAGCTAGCATTTTCAATCTGTTATTAGCCTAGCTGAGCATATATATTGCGATTGATTGCTTGATTGCTTGATTTATTAGACCATTTTTAAAATGCATAAATAAGGGCGCTCCAGCATACTATTTAAGAAAATCATCAAGGATAACTGTCACGTTCCTGACCTGTTTTCCATTGTTTTTGTATGTGTTTAGTTGGTCAGGGCGTGAGTTGGGGTGGGCATTCTATGTTATGTGTTTCTATGTTGGGTTTAATGTGTTGCCTGATATGGTTCTCAATTAGAGGCAGGTGTTTGACGTTTCCTCTGATTGAGAACCATATTTAGGTAGGCTGTTCTCACTGTTTGTTTGTGGGTGATTGTCTTCCGTGTCTGTGTATGTCGCACCACACGGGACTGTTTCGTTTTCGTTCGTGTATGTAGTCTGTTCCTGTTCGTGCGTTCTTCATGTTATTATGTAAGTTCGTTTGTTCAGGTCTGTTGACTTTGTTTATTGTTTTGTAGTTTGCTCAAGTATATTTTCGTCTTCGTTATTCTTTTCTTTATTAAATTCATTATGTATTCATCACCCGCTGCGCCTTGGTCCGCTCATTCACCACAAGACGACCATTACAATAACACAATAAAGCTTAACAGCTTATTTCCATTGTGGTCCTTTTGAAGATGGAAGGGAGGATGCAACAAGGTATTGTATTGGCAACAGACAATGACAGACAAAATTGTTGTTTGTTTCAATAAATTAGCTAATTAGTACAATTCCATTTCCTGATAAACAACATTGGACAGGTACATCTCCCTTGTCTCACATACCCCTAATATATAAATCAATCCTGAACATATAAAACAATGAATCCATAATATATATAAGACAATCACAATAGGCACCAAAAGGCAGACCATATGCTATCCCGGGAATTTTCTTCTCACCCTTCTACTAGAGTCTTACGACTCACTTTGGAGACATGCCACTATTTAGCCGTTTTTTCAGTGAGAACTTTAAACTACTTTTAGAGGTTGTACATTTCAAATTCTTCGGAAGAATCGTATAAAAAAGTTTCTTTCCCCATACCACTTCTAAATCTAAAAGGAACAGCGTCAGTTTCTCTTTTAGTGGAATAGTTGTGGTTATCCTGTACCAAGTTAAAGTAGTTATATACACTACCGTTCAAGTTTGGGGTCACTTAGAAATGTCCTGGTTTTTGAAAGAAAAGCAAATTTTTTGTCCATTAAAATAACATCAAATTGATCAGAAATACAGTGTAGACATTGTTCATGTTGTAAATGACTATTCTAGCTGGAAACGGCAGATTTTTTATGGAATATCCACATAGGCGTACAGAGGCCCATTATCAGCAACCATCACTCCTGTGTTCCAATGGCACATTGTGTTAGCTAATCCAAGTTTATCATTTTAAAAAGGCTAATTGATCATTAGAAAACCCTTTTGCAAATATGTTATCACAGTTGTTCTGATTAAAGAAGCAATACAACTGTCCTTCTTTAGACTAGTTGAGTATCTGGAGCATCAGCATTTCTGGGTTCGATTACAGGCTCAAAATGTCCAGAAACAGAACTTTCTTCGGAAACTCGTCAGTCTATTTTTGTTCTGAGAAATGAAGGCTATTCCACATGAGAAATTGGCAAGAAACTGAAGATCTCGTACAACGCTTTGTACTACTCCCTTCAGAGAAGAGCGCAAACTGCCTCTAACCAGAATAGAAAGAGGAGTGGGAGGCCCCTGTGCACAACTGAGCAAGAGGACAAATACATTAGAGTGTCTAGTTTGAGAAACAGACACCTCTTTGAGAAACAGACGCTTCACAAGTCCTCAACTGGCAGCGTCATTAAATAGTACCAGCAAACACCAGTCTCAATGTCAACAGTGAAGAGTCGACTCTGGGATGCTGGCCTTCTAGGCAGAGTTCCTCTGTCCAGTGTCTGTGTTCTTTTGCCCATCTTTCTTTTTATTGGCCAGCATCCTGGAGTCGCCTCTTCACTGTTGACGTGAAGACTCTCTCCTCGACTTTGAGCCATCTAAGGCTTTCAAAGGGGGAATGGTCAAGATGTGTAATTGCTGGAAGTTTAAGAATAATCCTGACTAATTTGTTCTGAGATGTCTATTGTACCAGGAAGAGCACACATTGTCAAAGTGGTGCTGAACAAGAGCCCCAGCCAATGACCCCCATTGCATTCTTATCCAGATATTTGGAGGTTCTTGACAGAAACCAAATTTTATGCTTTACTTTGCTTTTTTTCCCCATGCTCTCACCTGTCAGGTGGTTATCTAGCACACGTAACCAAGATAATTAACAGAGTCTTATGCTGTGACTACTATGTCACCTACTACCACCTTAAAATCAGGGGATTTCCTGTTTCACTTTGGACCTGAACAAGATGGTCATTTACTGACATTCAGAAGTTCATCACTGAGGGCTTTCTCAACCACATTTAGTTTTTGTGGGAAACCAACAGAGCAGAATCATCTGCATAGAGGAAAAGGTCACAGGCAGATTTCTGATCATTTATATACCACAGAAAGATGATGTCTCTTGAGGTCAGAGGTATTTTTCCCCATCAACTTGTGGGTGTAAACACTGTCTTCTTCTGTGGAAATGTTGCATTTGGTCTTTTTTGAATCTACACAATAAAATGGGTCAAAACATTGGCCCTGTTTTGTATTATATCCCTATTTCTCTCCCCAATTTCGATCTTGTTTCATCGCTGTAACTCCCCAACGGGCTCGGGAGGCGAAGGTCCAGTCAAACGTTCACCGAAACAAGACCCGAAAAAAATGCGCTTCTTAACACCCGCACACTTAACCCGGAAGCCAGCTGCAGCAATGTGTCAGAAGATATACAGTTCAACTGACGACCGAGGTCAGCCTGCAGGCGCCTGCCCGACACAAAGGAGTCGCTAGAGCGTGATGAGCCAAGTAAAGCCCCCCGGGCCAACCATCCCCTAACCCGGACGATGCTGGGCCAATTGTGTGCCGCTCTATAGGACTCCCGATCACGGCCGGTTGTGATACAGCCTAGGATTGAACCCAGGTCTGTAGTGACGCCTCTAGCACTGTGATGCAGTGCCTTAGACCGCTGTGCCACTCAGGAGGCCCCATCTCCCCTTTTTCTTCCGGGAGAGTAGCCATGGAGAGGATGCCTTATTTCCATCAATGATTTGTTGCCGCTGTTGTGGCACCACACCGCCAAATTGCAAATAACACTGAAAATATCTCAATCTCTCCACAAACTGTCCAGTCCACTTACTACTCAGATTTTAGTCACAGAGATAATTTAGTCTCGTCTCGTTTTCGTCAAAAAAATAAAAATAAAATAATAATAATAATAATAATGTTGTTATAGTTTTTTTCTGGGTCTATTTATGTCACGTTCTGACCTTAGTTCCTTTTTTATGTCTTTATTTTGGTTTGGTCAGGGCGTGAGTGTCACGATCGTGTGGCGGATTGACGGACCAAAACGCAGCATTTGGAAAATAAGCCATCTTCTTTTATTTTAAAGATGACGAAAAATAAACACGAAACACTTAATACAAACTAACAAAACAACAAACGATCGTGAAGCTAATAAACGTCGTGCACACACACAGGCTACAAACGTTCTGACATAGACAACTACTCACAACCAATGAAAGCCTATGGCTACCCTAAATAAGGCTCCCAATCAGAGACAACCGAAATCAGCTGTCTCTAATTGGGAACTCATTCAGGTAACCATAGACTCTCCTAGACAACTAAACATACATAGACAACACTAGACACATGTACTCAACACAAACCCATATACTATACCCAACAACCCCTTTACCATAAAAACACCCAAAACCAACAAAACACAAACATTCCCCATGTCACACCCTGACCTAACTAAAATAATAAAGAAAACAAAGAATACTAAGGCCAGGGCGTGACATAACCCCCCCCTTAAGGTGCGAACTCCGGGCGCACCATTACACAGTCTAGGGGAGGGTCTGGGTGGGCTTCCATCCACGGTGGCGGCTCCGGCTCTGGTTGTGGTCCCCACGTCACCACAGTCCCTAACCACCTCCTAGGCTTCCTCCAAATGACCCCCCTCCACATTAACCCCATTGCATTAAGGGGCAGTTCCGGACTAGGGGGCAGCTTCGGACTAAGGGGCAGTACCAGGGTAAGGGGCAGTACCAGGGTAAGGGGCAGTACCAGGGTCAGGGGCAGTACCAGGGTCAGGGGCAGTACCAGGGTAAGGGGCAGTACCAGGGTAAGGGGCAGCACCAGGGTAAGGGGCAGCACCAGGATAAGGGGCAGCTCCGGACTGAGGAATGGCAGCTCCGGACTGAGGAATGGCAGCTCCGGACTGAGGAATGGCAGCTCCGGACTGAGGGACTGCAGCTCCGGACTGAGGGACGGCCCATGGCTGGCTGACAGATCTGGCTGCTCATGGCTGGCTAACGGATCTGGCTGCTCATGGCTGGCTAACGGATCTGGCTGCTCATGGCTGGCTGACGGATCTGGCTGCTCATGGCTGGCTGACGGATCTGGCTGCTCATGGCTGGCTGACGGATCTGGCTGCTCATGGCTGGCTGACGGATCTGGCTGCTCATGGCTAGCTGACGGATCTGGCTGCTCATGGCTAGCTGACGGATCTGGCTGCTCATGGCTAGCTGACGGATCTGGCTGCTCATGGCTAGCTGACGGATCTGGCTGCTCATGGCTAGCTGACGGATCTGGCTGCTCATGGCTAGCTGACGGATCTGGCTGCTCATGGCTAGCTGACGGATCTGGCTGCTCATGGCTAGCTGACGGATCTGGCTGCTCATGGCTAGCTGACGGATCTGGCTGCTCATGGCTGGCTGACGGATCTGGCTGCTCATGGCTGGCTGACTGATCTGGCAGATCCTGTCTGATTGGCGGCTCTGGCAGATCCTGTCTGGTTGGCGGCTCTGGCAGATCCTGTCTGGTTGGCGGCTCTGGCAGATCCTGTCTGGTTGGCGGCTCTGGCAGATCCTGTCTGGTTGGCGGCTCTGGCAGATCCTGTCTGGTTGGCGGCTCTGGCAGATCCTGTCTGGCTGGCGGCTCTAGCGGCTCCTGTCTGGCTGGCGGCTCTAGCGGCTCCTGTCTGGCGGACGGCTCAGTAGGCTCATGGCAGACGGGCGGCTTTGCAGGCTCATGGCAGACGGGCGGCTTTGCAGGCTCATTGCAGACGGATGGCTCAGATGGCGCTGGGGAGACGGATGGCTCAGATGGCGCTGGGGAGACGGATGGCTCAGATGGCGCTGGGGAGACGGATGGCTCAGATGGCGCTTGGCAGACGGGCAGTTCAGTCATCGCTGTGCAGACGGCAGACTCCTGCCGGCTGAGGCGCACTGTAGGCCTGGTGCGTGGTGCCGGGACTGGTGGCACCGGGCTGGGGACACGCATCTCAAGGCTAGTGCGGGGAGCAGCAACAGGACGCACAGGACTCTGGGGACACACAGGAGGCTTGGTGCGTGGTTTAGACACTGGTGGTAAAGGGCTGGAGACACGCACCATATAGCTAGTGCGTGGAGGAGGCACTGGTGGTACTGGGTTGGGGCGGGGAGGTGGCGCCGGAAATACCGGACCGTGCAGGCGTACTGGCTCCCTTGAGCGCCGAGCCTGCCCAACCTTACCTGGTTGTATGCTCCCCGTCGCCTGACCAGTGCGGGGAGGTGGAATAACCCGCACCGGCCTATGTAGGCGAACCGGGGACACCATGCGTAAGGCTGGTGCCATGTACGCCGGCCCGAGGAGACGCACTGGTGAACAGATGCGTTGGGCCGGCTTCATGACATACGGCTCAACGCTCAGTCTAGCCCGGCCGATACGTGGAGCTGAAATGTACCGAACCGGGCTATGCACGCGTACAGGAGACACCGTGCGCTCTACTGCGTAACACGGTGTCTGCCCGTACTCTCGCTCTCCACGGTAAGTACAGGGAGTAGGCGCAGGTTTCCTACCTGACTTCGCCACACTCCCTTTAAGGCCCCCCCCAAGAAATTTTTGGTTTGTACTCACGGGCTTCCAGCCTTGTCTCCGTGCTGCCTCCTCATATCGCCTCCTCTCGGCTTTAGCTGCCTCCAGCTCTTCACGAGGAAGGCGATATTCTCCCGGTTGTGCCCACGGCCCCTTACCATCCAGTATCTCCTCCCATGTCCACGAATCCTGTGTAGGTGGGTCCTGTTGCCGCTTTCCATGCCGCTTGGTCCTGTAATGGTGAGTAGTTCTGTCACGATCGTGTGGCGGATTGACGGACCAAAACGCAGCATTTGGAAAATAAGCCATCTTCTTTTATTTTAAAGATGACGAAAAATAAACACGAAACACTTAATACAAACTAACAAAACAACAAACGATCGTGAAGCTAATAAACGTCGTGCACACACACAGGCTACAAACGTTCTGACATAGACAACTACTCACAACCAATGAAAGCCTATGGCTACCCTAAATAGGGCTCCCAATCAGAGACAACCGAAATCAGCTGTCTCTAATTGGGAACTCATTCAGGTAACCATAGACTCTCCTAGACAACTAAACATACATAGACAACACTAGACACATGTACTCAACACAAACCCATATACTATATCCAACAACCCCTTTACCATAAAAACACCCAAAACCAACAAAACACAAACATTCCCCATGTCACATCCTGACCTAACTAAAATAATAAAGAAAACAAAGAATACTAAGGCCAGGGCGTGACAGTGAGTTGGGGTGTGAATTCTATGTTTTTCTATATTTTCCATTTCTATGTGTTTGGCCTGGTATGGTTCTCAATCAGGGGCAGCTGTGTATCGTTGTCTCTGATTGAGAGCCATACTTAGGTAGCCTGTTTTCCCCATTTTGGTTGTGGGTGATTAATTTCTGTTTAGTGTGTGTTGCACCTGACGGAGCTGTTTTCGGTTGTCACTTTGTTGTTTTTGTTTTGTTCAGTGTTCAGTCATTTTATTAAAAAGATGAACACTTACCACGCTGCACCTTTCTCCCGACGACAATCGTGACAATTTAGTCAGTTATCGTCTCCTCAATTGCCACTGAAAATATCACTATTTTAGTTGACGAAATTAGCACACATGTGCACACCAATAACATTGCATCCATAGCTGAAATGGTTGTTCCAGTTTAACCTCTTGAAGGGTTTAGGTGTCTTTAACAACTTTCCTAACCCTGACAGTCGTTCCATCTGTTGGATATCCTAACTCGGGCTGGATTCCAATAGTAATTACACATCCCTTTGAAAGCGAGCATAATATGAGTTGCAGGCCTGATGTGGCCTGTAAACCAGGAGTTTCCTAACACCACTGTGTTAGGGTAAAACTAGGCCATCAAAGTAAGGCCTTATGATATATGTATTGTCATATAGTTACATTTTAATTATGGCATTCCTCTAGGTACCTACTTGGTGAAAGCCACAGGCCTTTAAAACGAAAGTCTCCGTCACTAACAAATACAGTCATGGGTGGTAACTCAGCAATTCACTCTGAATAAAAGGCACCCTGGGAAGTACGCATATTAGACTTTACACCATACAGTGTTAAAACAACACACAAAAATTCCTATAACATTACAGGTGTTAATTTCCTTCACTGGGAAACAGCATCCGCACTAACCAAAGTGAGTCCAGTTTACTCTAAATCAAGTGTTACGTTTTACACTCTAGGTGTTGTGTATCACTCTACAGAAGAGTTATGCAAACATCACAATCAAGTTCATTTAAAAGGGGAACACTGCAATAGAGTTAAATCTTTAACACTTTCAAATATGTTATTTTAACACCAGCTCAGTGGGACTGTATATACTACTTCACTGAAAATAGTGTACATTTTACACTTTCTGAGTTAAATGTACACCATTGATTTTGCTGTGCGCACACATACATTTTTTAAACCTCCCGCTTTTGGCTGGATGTGTCAATGCGTAGTATTTACATGCATCATTTATGAGCAGAATTACTGTCTTACCTCAATTAGCCATGAAATCCCTAGTTTGAAAGAAACTTTTTTTCTGGAAGCTGTGCTGCACAATTTTCCCCCAATACCAGTCAGCCCCCTAGCAATTTGAGTTCAACCAATGAGCTTCAGCCCCTTGCCATATGAGTGACAGCTAGTAAGAGGCTATCATGCACACACAGCAGAGTGAGAAAGAGAGCAATGATGTGGTGCACATATCTGCACACATGTGACATAGTGTGCAATTGTGAGCGCTACTTTCTGTCTAAAAGTATACAAAAGTACTGGAGAATCTCTTTAACACTGTTCCTTCCCTCTCTGTGATCTGTGTAATAATAGGCAAGAACTTATTAGGGAATGTCTGTCGAAGCAATATTCCTCTCAACTGTCAATCAAAAGTTGTCGCTATGGAATATAACTTTATTGCCGGGGTAATTGTTGCTGCGATCATGACTGACGTTCTATGATATTGGGTTTTTGTGTTGATAGAGTGGAATTGATTTTGCTGATATGAGTGACAGTTAAAGAAAGAGGGAGAGAAAGAGAGGGAGAGGGGGGGAGAAAGAACAGAGGAGGAGATTCACTCCTGAGACCGATCAAGTTATTACATCTATAGAAAGTTGAGCTTTCAGCGGGTGACAGACTAATTATTTTGTTGTTGTTCTTTCTTCTCTTTCTCTCTCTCTCTTTCTCGCTCTACTCATCCCTCTCTTCTCAGGCCAGGCATTCTAAAGGATCTGAAGACGATGGGTTCTGTTTCTCTCTTCATCTTCTTCATCACTCTACTGGTGTTAGCACGACAGGTACCTGTTATAGCTATGGAATAACCATGTAGTAACTATGTAATAGCTATGGAATAACCATGTAGTAACTATGTAATAGCTATGTAATAACCATGTAGTAACTATGTAATAGCTATGTACCTACTATGTAACAACTGACTTCTTCTGCCTGCTTCAGTGGTGGCAAGTGAAAATAGAATTCAGTAGTCCACACAGACGGAAGACAGGGAGAGAGAGGGGGGGGGGGGTTGTACGGTCTCTTCTTTGCGGCATGGGTAGGCCTGGGTGGGCCAATAGGAATAACATATAACTTTTCAAGCCAGCATAATGTAACTTGCAGGCCTGATGTGGCCTGATGGTATAATTTTAATGATAACATTAGCCTACAGTAGGACCTCACTTGGTGAAATCCACAGGACTGAAAATGTAAAAATAACAAATTCAACAACCATGTCTTTGTCACTAACAAATACATTAATCCGTTATAAATCTACAATTCACTCGAAAAGGCAAGGCATACTGGGAAATTATAATGGGGTGTGGTTTAGTTGGGGCGTGGATTTCAATTATTTATTTTTGGCCACCTGTCAGTGGAGGTGTTGTACCAGTTGAAGTGGTCTATTGTTATGTTAATTCAAGTGAAAAGATACAGCCATTTTCATATAATTTGCATTGTATTGAGCCATCTTCTGTTTCTGAAGCATGAGGCAGAAACAGGAGAGGGGTCCCGATTGGCGCAACGGTCTAAGGCACTACATCCTAGGGTTCGATCCCACAGCTGGCTGTGACCGGGAGCCCCAAAGGTCGGCACCGTCCGGGTTTGAGAAAGGTTTGGCAGGGGAGGCTTTCCTTAGCTCATCATGCCCTAGCGACTCCTTGTGGTGGGCCGAGCGCCTGCAAGCTGACTTCAGTCGTCAGTTGAACAGTGTTTCCTCCGACACATTAGTGCGGCTGACTTCTGGGTTGAGCGAGCAGTGTGTTAAGAAGTAGGTGGCCAGTTGGGACATGTTTCAGAGGATGCATGTCTTGACCTTTGCCTCTCCTGAGTCCATTGAGGAGTTGCAGCATAAACAAGTGTATAGAAATACCTCATTTACCATAAGTATTTAGACCCTTTTCTATGACACTCGAAATTGTGCTCAGGTGCATCCTGTTTCCATTGATCTTCCTTGAGATGTTTCTACAACTTGATTCTACAATTGATTGGACGTCATTTGGAAAGGCACACACCTGTCTATATAAGGTCCCACGGGTGACAGTGCATGTCAGAGAAAATACCAAGCCATGAGGTCGAAGGAGTTGTCCATAGAACGCCGAAACAGGATTGTGTCGAGCCACAGATCTGGGGAAGGGTACCCAAAAATGTCTGCAGCATTGAAGGTCTCCAAGAACACAGTGGCCTCCATTGTTCTTAAATGGAAGAAATTTCAAACCACCAAGACTCTTCCTAGAGCTGGCCGCTCGGCCAAACTGAGCAATAAGAGGAGAAGGGCCTTGGTCAGGGAGGTGACCAAGAACCAAATGGTCACTCTGACAGAGCTCTAAAGTTAACTGTGGAGACGGGAGAACCTTCCAGAAGGACAATCATCTCTGCAGCACTCCACCATTCCGGCCTTTATGGTAAAGTGGCCAGACGGAAGCCACTCCTCAGTAAAAGGCACATGACAGCTGCTTGGGGTTTGCCAAAAGGCACATAAAGACTCTCCGACCATGAGAAACAAGATTCTCTGGTCTGATGAAACCAAGATTGAACTCTTTGGCCTGAATGCCAAGCGTCATGTCTGGAGGAAACCTGGCACCATCCCTACGGTGAAGCATGGTGGTGGCAGCATCCAGGGGTGTAAAGTACTTAAATAAAAATACTTTAAACTACTACTTAAGTATTTTTTGGGGTGTCTGTACTTCACTACATTCCTAAAGAAAATAATGTACTTTTTACTCCATACGTTTCCCCTGACACCCAAAAGTACTTGTTACATTTTGAATGCATAGCAAGACAGAAAATGGTTCAATTCACACACTTATCAAGACAACATCCCTGGTCATCCGTACTGCCTCTGATCTGGCGGACTCACTAAACACAAATGCTTTGTTTGTAAATGATGTCTGAGTGTTGGAGTGTGCCCCAAGCTATCTGTAAATTAAAAAAACAAGAAAAGTGTGCCGTTTGGTTTGCTTAATATAGGGATTTTCTTTACTATTTGTACTTTTACCTTTACTTTTGATACTTAAGTATATTTAACACCAAATACCTTTTCACTTTTACTCAAGTAGAATTTTACTGGGTGACTTTCAATTTTACTTGAGTCATTTTATATCAAGGTATCTTTACTTTTACTCAAGTATGACAATTGGGTACTTTTTCCACCACTGGCAGCATCATGCTGTGGGAATGTTTTTCAGCGCCAGGGACTGGGAGACTCGTCAGGATCGAGGCAAAGATGAACGGAGCAAAATACAGAGAGATCCTTGATGAAAACCTGCTTCAGAGCACACAGTCAAGACAAAACAGCAGTCTCTGAATGTCCTTGAGTGGCCCAGCCAGAGCGCAGACTTGAACTCGATCGAACATCTCTCAAGACACCTGAAAATAGCTGTGCAGCAACATTCCCCATCCAACCTGACAGAGCTTGAGAGGATCTGCAGAGAAGAATGGGAGAAACTCACCAAATACAGGTGTGGCAAGCTTGTAGCGTCATACCCAAGAAGACTGTAATCGCTGCCAAAGGTGCTTCAACTAAGTTTTGAATAAATAATACTTACGGAAATGTGATATTTCAATATCTTTATTTTTTTTATCAATTTGAAAACATTTCTAAAAAACTGTTTTTGCTTTGTCATTATGGGGTATTATGTGTAATGGTTAAAAATGGTTTTAAAAAATTGTTAAAAATACTGAATTAGGTTTAATTGTCACTTGTTAAATCCACTTCAATTCGTGTAGATGAAGGAGATGAGACAGGTTCATTCTTAAAACTACCTCCATACTTCCATAATTTTTTTCAACCAGTACCAGTTATCTTCAGATGAGTGCCGTGACACTGCTGGGAGTCATCGAGCAAAACGGAGAACATCATCGTGTTTGTGAGAATCACCCCTATCCACAGTGGGGTCACATTAGTTTGTGGCCAAAACAGTTCAGATGCTACAAACAAAAGTTGCCACATTGACGGTTCCGTGGGGCTTGTAGGGGCCGTAGACCACCATCTTGTTCATGAGCATCTCATCTTTCCATAGAGTGGTCATATTAGTTTGCAGGTATGATGTTTTCGTGAGAAGACCGACTTTCGGGATGTCTCATGGTCTGACAAACACCGCTGTATCTTGGCCACTTTCCACCACAGATATCTAGCTGAGAGATTTTGATGGGGATTTTTTTGTGTTATCTTACTTAGATTGACGCACCGGTGCAGCAATAGACTCTAGAGAAGGATTTTTAAGCCTTGAGACAATTGAGACATGAATTGTGTATGTGTGCCATTCCGAGGTTGAATGGCCAAGACAAAATATTTAAGTGCCTTAAAACGGGGTGTGGTAGTAGGTGCCAGGCTCACCTGTTTGAGTGTGTCAAAAACTGCAACGCTGCTGAGTTTTTCACATTCAACAGTTTCCCGTGTGTATCAAAAATGGTCCACCACCAAAAGGACATCCAGCCAACTTGACACAACTGTGGGAAGCATTGGAGTCAACACGGGCCAGCTTTCGACACCTTGTAGAGTCAATGCCCTGACGAATTGAGGCTGTTCTAAGGGCAAAAGAGGGTGCAACTCAATATTAGGAAGGTGTTCCTAATGTTTTGTACACTAGTGTTAAAACACTTCCTAGTGTTAAAAATACTTAATAAGGTGTTATTGCATAACACCATTGGTGTAAACTACATGTACTTCCTGGTGTTAAAATAATATATGAGGTACTATTGCATAACACTCAAAGTGTTAATTCCCTAACACTGACAAAGTGTAACATCATCAGCACTAAGAACAGTATTAATTGAACACTCAAAAGTGTGGACCCGTATAGACACTGGGCCAGTGTAGGGTATGGGGTACGCTTTCATGATAATTTAATGATTTTTGCTGGCCCTGGCATCAACAGATTTCTGCCTATGCCACTGCTCTGCGGTACCATCCATCACAGCTGTTCAGATTCAGATGTCCTGGAGAGTCTTGTGTACCCAAATATAACGTCCCCAGTGGACAAGAGCTGGCCCATACAGTTCCCCCTGTTGTCAAACTGGGTTATAGTCACCAGAAGGGTAGGGGCTGTGTTTGGGGATGACGCACATGTTTCATTTAATTACAGTATTTGGTTAGCTGTATTTTAAAGGATTTTAAACTTTTTGCCTGTTTCTTTATTTTAAATCCTTTCTGGGGTTGTTAAATTGTCCTCCCTTGCAGCATCTGGCTGTAAACATGAGTTAATGAAGAACAGATGAATGATTAATTAATTAACCATCATTAGCTAGTTACCTACTAAACAGCTAATACCACTGTTCCTGCCTGGCCTAGTTACCAGGCCTTCTCAACTCTTCACAAGGATGACCTAGCTAGCACCCACACACATGCATGCGTGCACGCACACACACTTACGTAGCCACTGGCCCACAGGTAGCCATAAACTCTAACACAGAACACACACACACACACACACACACACACACACACACACACACACACACACACACACACACACACACACACACACACCGGGGCGTTTTGACCTTCATCTCGGCACCCGGCTGACCTATTTAGACGTGTTTAGAAGTCCCCCAGGTGTGGATAACCAATGAGAAACCAGCGCCTACTTTATGCTAATCAGGCTGGTGTTCAGCGCTCCCTGAAGCGAAGACAGCAACGCTGCTATCCTCTGCTTTAGTGTCTTATTATCAGAGCGTTCATTTCCCATGAATACAAAACATGCTCTGAAGGGTCAGTTGGTGAGATAGCATGCGTCCCAAATGGCACCCTAATCCCTATAATAGTTCACTAGTTTTGACCAGGGCCCTTGTCAAAAGTGGTGCACTATAGGGAAAAGATTGCCATTTTGGACTGAATCTCTTATTCCGCCTTTAGATTCTCTCAATGGAAGAGGGAGAAAAATATGGGGGAGAAAAATGCCAAAATTATTATTTTCTTTTTCCATGTCGTTAAAGTTATGAGAATGTGAAGCAGTGACTCTCCAAGTGGACTATTCAAATAAATGTCACTTTGAGAACAATGTGTTTGACCCATGTGTTCTGTTCTTCTCTTACATCGTTTCATAAGTATAGTGAGTAGTGAGTCAAGACCAGTCTCCTTTCAACTTGATAAGTTCAGCAAATTCCTGAAATTGTATCACCTACATTTACAGTAATAAAAAACCATCACATAGTTCGTGCTATTATTGGTAAACCTTTACTTAAGCGTAGTCATTTAAGAGAGTAAAATAAAATGATTTATTATTTACTTTATTACCACCGTATCTTTACTGTCTCTGTGTCCTCCTGTTAACAGAATGAATATTACTGTAGGTTGGACTTCCTGTGGAGGGACAAGTTCAAGAGAGAGTGTGAGGAGATCGAGACCATGGAGAACCTCAACAGGGTTCTACTGGAGAACGTTCTACCTGCCCACGTTGCAGAACACTTCCTGGGACGCAACTGGAAGAACGAGGTGGGGCAGCGACGATTCACAGAACATAACCTTGAGAACTCAGAACCACAGAACAAAACTAATTCTTATTCTAGAACTCTTTCTGCTCGTCCCTGCTGTTCTGCCGCAATAGGCGAGACCAAAAAATTTGCCCCGCAAAACTAGAATAGTCCCAGTAAGCAGACGTATGTTCCTGACATTGAAGTTAGGTTCAATTTAGGTTCTGAATGGAAGGTGAAAAATAATTTCCGTATATTAAAAATTTTTAGGACGTTGAAAAGGCATATTCTCCGGACGTTGAAAAATACTTATTTTCCAGATGGTTAATTCAAGTTAATGTTCAGTTCTGAATGAAAGTTTTTTTTCTTTTTTTTCTAGTCTTCTATGTTTGGGCCAAATCAAGGCTGGTCAAGACCGGACAAAATCTGAACCAAACATATCCGTGGATGTGGAAATCAAAGCCGATCCGGAATTGCACCAAAAAAATACGAACAAAAGGTGTCGGCGTCAGTCCGTGCTTACTGAGGTGTAGTCTACAGTGTTGTCTGAAATTGACTTTTAGGAATGCCCATCTATGTGGTAAGCCTACTGTTTGTAAAATACAAAAAAAAGACATCCGGACAGGACCAAAAACAGACGTCCAAAAGACATTCGCTCGTGCTCATCTAAAAAGCCTATATGCCACTGGTTCAGAGAAATTCTCATTGTTTTTGGGCAGAAATAAGTGAGGTTAATGTGTTGTTGTTGTTGGAGGTGCGTCTTGGCCAGTTTAGCTCAGAAAATGCCGCCCTCGTCAATCTGCTACCATAGGTGACCACCTTATCCTGCATAATGAGCGGGCCGGCCGTGTTTCTAGAAGACACAAAATAAATGCATTCTAGAACTAACTTTAGAACCACACATTCTAACCCTATTTTAGAATTGCACTGATCCATTCCACTGACCTGTGTCTGTGTGTTTGTTTCTCTAGGATCTGTACCACCAGTCGTATGAGTCGGTGTGTGTGATGTTCGCCTCCATCCCAGACTTTAAGGAGTTCTACACAGAGTCAGACGTCAACAAGGAGGGCCTGGAATGTCTCAGACTCCTCAATGAGATCATCGCTGACTTTGACGAGGTGAGTTACTCTGTCCTCATTGGTTTCTTATCACTTCTGTCACACATCTGTGTAGGTACAATAAGGAGGCCTGCATCCATTGTGACCATATCATATGTGTAGGTATGTACGGCAGGACCAAATCGGAGCGATAGGTAGGAACAAGTCCATGTAAAGCTTTGTATGTTAGCAGTAAAACCTTGAAATCAGCCCTAGCCTTAACCTCTTTGGGCTGGGGGGCAGTATTAAGGAGCTTGGATGAATAAGGTGCCCAGAGTAAACTGCCTGCTACTCAGACCCAGAAGCTAAGATATGCATATTATTAGGAGATTTGGATAGAAAACACTCTGAAGTTTCTAAAACTGTTTGAATGATGTCTATGAGTATAACATAACTCATATGGCAGGCAAAAACCTGAGAAAAAATCCAACCAGGAAGTGGGAAATCTGAGGTTTGTAGATTTTCAAGTAAATGCCTATCCAAGATACAGTGTAAATTTGGTCCGATTTCACTTCATAAGGCTTCCACTAGATCTCAACAGTCTTTAGTACCTTGTTTCATGCTTCTACTGTGAAGGGGGAGAGAATACGAGCTGTTTGACTAAGGGGTCTGGCAGAAGGCCATGAGCTAAGTCACACGCGTGGCCGTGTGAGCGAGCTGCGTTCCCTTTCATTTCTAAAGACAAAGGAATTGTCCGGTTGGAATATTATTGAAGATTTATGATAAAAACATCCTAAAGATTGATTCTATACATCTGTCACGTTCCTGACCTGTTTTCTGTTATTTTGTATGTGTTTGGTTGGTCAGGGCGTGAGTTGGGGTGGGCATTCTATGTTTTGTGTTTCTATGTTTAGGTCACTTGTAATTAGCCTTATATGGTTCTCAATCAGGGACAGGTGTTTGACGTTTTCCTCTGATTGAGAACCATATAAAGGTTGGCTGTTCACAATGTTTGTTTGTGGGTGATTGTCTTCCGTGTCTGTGTCTGCGCACCACACGGGACTGTTTCGGTTTGTTCGTTCGTTAGTTGTAGTCTGTACCTGTTCGTGCGTTCTTCATGTTTTATGTAAGTTCTCATGTTTTAGGTCAGTCTACGTCGTTTTGTTGTTTTGTAATTTTCCAAGTGTTTTTTCGTGTTCATCTTCGTCTTTCAATAAATTAATTATGTATTCACAACCCGCTGCATTTTGGTCTTCCGATCCTTCTCTCCTCTCCTCGTCCGAAGAGGAGGAAGAACTAGACTCCCGTTACAACATCGTTTGACATGTTTCTACGAACTATAATGGAACTGTTTTTACTTTTCGTCTGGATCTAGTGCTCGCTCCTTGTGAATTTGGATTTGTGAACTAAACGCGCGAACAAAAAGTAGGAATTTGGACATAAATTATGGACTTTATCGAACAAAACAAACATTTATTGTGGAACTGGGATTCCTGGGAGTGCATTCAGATGAAGATCATCAAAGGTAAGTGAATATTTATAATGCTATTTCTGACTTCTGTTGACTCCACAACATGGCGAGTGTCTGTATGGCTTGTTTTTGTGGCTGAGCGCTGTACTCAGATTATTCCATGGTGTGCTTTCGCTATAAAGCTTTTTTGTAATCTGACACAGCGGTTGCATTAAGGAGAAGGATATCTTTAATAGGATGCCGGTGTAGAGGATAGCACTGTAATATGATCAAT
This sequence comes from Salvelinus fontinalis, assembly GCF_029448725.1. Classification (NCBI taxonomy): domain Eukaryota; kingdom Metazoa; phylum Chordata; class Actinopteri; order Salmoniformes; family Salmonidae; genus Salvelinus; species Salvelinus fontinalis. The sequence continues at coordinate 22,356,050 of NC_074696.1, forward strand.
TATTTTGGTACTAGTCAAGATTCTATAAGCCGTATTTAGCACTAGCTGAAGTTTATTTAGTGCCTTATCCGCGTAGCCAGAGAGAGTAGAGCATTGCAGTAGTCTAATCTTGAAGTGACAAAAGCATGGATTAGCATTTCTGCATAATTTTTGGACAAAACGTTTCAGACTTTGGAATGTTAAGAAGATGGATATGTTTGTCAAAAGAGAGATCAGGGTCCAGAGTAACGGCGAGGTCCTTCACAGTTTTATTTCAGACGACTGTACAACCATCAAGATTAATTCTCAGATCCGACAGCAGATCTCTTTGTTTCTCGGGACCTAGAACTAGCATATCTGTTTTGTCCGATTTTAAAAGAAAAACATTTGTTTCCATCAACTTCCTTACGTCTGAAACACAGGCTTCCAGGGTAGGGAATTTTGGGGCTTCACCAAGTTTAATTTAAAACATGTGTGTCGTCTGTATAGCAGTGAAAGTTGACATTATGTTTCCGAAAGACATCACCAAGAGGTAGCATATACACTTAGTATACCAAACATTAGGAACATCTTCTTAATATTGAGTTGCATCCCCCATTTTTCCCTCAGAACAGCCACAATTCTTAGGGGCATGGACTCTACAAGGTGTCGAAAGCATTCCACAGGGATGCTGGCCCAAGTTGACTCCGATGCTTCCCACAGTTGTGTCAATTTAGCTGGATGTTCTTTTGGTGGTGGACAATTCTTGATATAGACAGGTAACTGTTGAGTGGGAAAACCCCAACAGCGTTGCAGTTCTTGGCACAAACCGGTACGGCTGGCACCAACTACCATACCCCGTTCAAAGGCATTTCAATATTTTGTCTTGCCCATTCACCCTCTGAATGGCACACATTCACAATCTATGTCTCAATTGTCTCAAGGCTTAAAAATCCTTCTTTAACCTGTATCGTCCCCTTCATCTCAACTGATTTTAGTGGATTTAACCTGAGGAATCATAGGTTTCACCTGGATTCAGCTGTTCAGTCTATGTCATGGGAAGAGCAGGTGTTCTTAATGTTTTGTATACTCAGTGTATAGGGAAAATAATACTGGTCCTGAAACAGAACCTTGAGGAACACTGAAACTTACCATTGATTTGTCAGAGGACAAACCATCCACAGAGACAAACTGATATCTTTCCGACAGATCGAAACCAGGCAAGAACTTGTCCGTGTAGACCAATTAGGGTATCCAATCTCTCTGAAAGAATGTGGTGACTAAGTACAGACTCAGAGCCTTGGTCTGACGCCATTCAAAAGTAATTTACCACCTTCACGAGTGCGGTCTCAGTACTATGATGGGGTCTAAAACCAGACTGGAGTGTTATGTATACATTATTTGTCTTCAAGATGGAAGTGAGTATCTGAGCAACAGCTTTATTTTATTTTTTATTTTTTTAGGAATGGGAGATTCGATTATAGGCTGATTTAGCTTTTTCAGGAGAGGCTTTATTACTGGCTCTTTCAGTGAGTTTGGTACACATCCGGAGAATAGAGAGACGTTTATTAAATTCAACATAGGAGGGCCAAGCACAGGCAGTAGCTCCTTCATTAGTTTAGTTGGAATAGGGTCCAGTAGACAGCTGGAAGGTTTAGAGGCCATGAATATTTTCGTGAATGTGTCAGGATTCAAAAACTCAAGTGTCTCCATTGATCTGAAGTCTTGGCAGTTCTGTGCAGATTCAGGACAACTGAATTTTGGAAAAATACACATATTCAAAGAGCAGTCTGTAATTTGTTTTCTTGTGATCAGGATCTTTTCATTGAAGATAAGTTCATGAAATCATCACTGCTGAAGTTCACTTCCATCCTCACTTCGAGATTGCTGCTCTCTCTCTGTGTGACAGCTGCTGTCCAAGCCTAAGTTCTAACCTCTCTCTCTCTGTGTGACAGCTGCTGTCCAAGCCTAAGTTCTAACCTCTCTCTCTCTGTGTGACAGCTGCTGTCCAAGCCTAAGTTCTAACCTCTCTCTCTCTGTGTGACAGCTGCTGTCCAAGCCTAAGTTCAGCGGGGTGGAGAAGATAAAGACTATTGGCAGCACCTACATGGCTGCTACTGGGCTCAACGCTACACCTGGACCTGAATACACACAGGTACATGACACACACACACACATAACTGTAGGGATAAATTACCTTTCTTCTCTCAATGACAGTTCATGGCGTGAATCGGAGGAGATAGATTTTAAACCCACAGAAATGATCAAACTTAGCTACAGCATCAACCCACCTCCAATTACAGGTGTAGAGCTGTATGGTGGTGCTGAACAACACTCCCTGTCATCTCTTCCCTCTCCTTCCATCTCTCCTGCCCTTTTCTGTCTATTTCGTATCTCTCTACGTTACCATTTCTCTTTTTCCTCTCTCTCCTCCCCCCTCTCTCCTTACACTATCTGTCTCTCTCTCTCTCAGGAGCATGACCGTCAGTACATGCACATTGGCACCATGATGGAGTTTGCCTTCGCCTTGGTTGGGAAACTAGATGTCATCAACAAACACTCCTTCAATGACTTCAGGCTACGAGTTGGTATGTGTGTGTGAGTGAGTGAGTGAGTGAGTGAGTGAGTGAGTGAGTGAGTGAGTGAGTGAGTGAGTGAGTGAGAGAGTGAAAGAGGTACAGTCTGTCTTACATGGGACCTCTAACCCCTCTTTCTGGTTGTGTCAGGGATAAACCATGGCCCGGTGATTGCGGGGGTGATCGGAGCGCAAAAGCCTCAGTATGATATCTGGGGGAACAGTGTTAATGTGGCCAGCCGGATGGAGAGTACTGGGGTACTGGGGAAAATACAGGTAATCAATTCATACATTTAGAATACAGCTACAATAATAGTAATGCTAAAATAATACTAGCTGCATGCAGTTTTATGTTGTACCACTAGTGGTCGCTGCAGAAATAGGTCAAGGTTAATGAATACGGTATACAGGTACAGAGACGACGTTATGCAAATGTCGATATATAATAATACAGAACTATACAGTATACTCAAAGCCACTCTTCGACCATTGTTCTTTCCTGATTAAGTCTTTAGTTATTAATATAAAATATTACATTTACCACAGAGATCCTATTAAGTGTTCAATATGGAATTCTATGGAATTTTCTACCTACATGTGATTTGTGTTTTCGCTGCTTCCAGGTAACCGAGGAGACGAGTCGTATCCTGTTGATGCTGGGCTACATGTGTTCATGTCGCGGCATCATCAATGTGAAGGGGAAGGGAGAGCTCAAGACCTTCTTCGTACACACAGAGATGACCAGATCGCTGTCGCAAGGGACTGTGATGCCTTGAACATCATACACTGAGCAATTTACACACACACACCCGCAAGCGCGCGCACACAAACACTCAAACTATACAAACACATGCATTTACATACACACAAATGGACTTGCACACACATCAAGGCTTCAAACCGGTTCAGGAAACCGAAACGAAAACCGGAAAATAACTTCCTCTGTCAAGGAACAGAAAAGGAACCGGGAATGAAAGTGATCCAAACTGTTCCGGAACAAAACCATTATTTTGAAAGCATGGTAAGCGGTTAATAATGTTATTTTACGTTCCAAGCATTTTTTTCTAGTCCCACAAAAAAACACAACAAAAACTTTACAAGCGTGATTCAGAAGATAGGGAGAGAGCATTTTTATTAGCTAGAGAAGAATGGATTAACTTTTTCAATGCTAGTTAAGGATACTGTTACAACCCTGGGTTTATAAGCACGGATATCGACTCTGCCGCTTGAGCATGCTTTTGCGGCACAGTCGATAGTGCGCTGGACATCGGGCTAGAAGGCCGTTGGTTCAAGACCTGCTCCCTGCCTGTATTATTACAATACTATAGGCCTGGTTATCACCTTTTCGTTGAAATTATTAAACCTAACAAAAAGGTAAGACGTGTTTTTAATTCTGGTGGCGCTTGTCAGTTAGCTAGCTAGCTCAAGCTTGTTAGCTAGTTAGCGCAAAGGACATTCAATATTTCTCCATAGAAGCCGCTCCGCCTAGGTATAATTATGTGAACTTAATTCAGATAATGCATGTCATAACAAGATGCCCTGTGCTTCAAGCCTCCTCAACCCTATCTTGCTCTCTTCCTACCCACAAAATTTCAGTCGCATCTTGCGCCATGGGCTACACAAGTCTGTCCATCACGCATGGAAACAACTAGCTTGCCTGCTCTATCCACAATGATTGGTAAAGTAATTCATATTAAATAAAGTAGTTAAAAAAGGAACTGAAAGGAACGATATCAACCTGTACTTTTTGCTATGAAGCGGTTCAGAACTTTATTTTGCTGGTCGGAATAGTGTAACGGAACGAAAAAAAATTCGTTCCGAATGAAATAATTTGAAAATAACTTTGGTTCCAACCCGACACACATACGTGCATGCACAAATACAACACATACAGGGACTTATACAATCACACACACAAACACATTCAAAACTGCCTGCTGTAATAGAACGTATCTATCAAGACTCCTTGTTTACAACAGTAACTCCAGACCACTTCATCTGAACCAGACAGAAGGCAGACAACATTTAGAACAAAAGACAGAACCACAGACAGACAGACGGCTGTACATACAGTATTACCTGCATCGTCCCTCCTTAGCTGGTTACAGTAGTGGCTGGACTTTATAGGTTACAGTCGTCCTTAGATGCTGATCTTAGGTCAGTTTTGCATCCCCTTCCCCCCTGTGTTTAGGATAAGCTGATCCTAGATCTGTGCGTAATGGCAATTTCTAGCTTTAGTGGATTTCATTGGCTGCCCGAGTGGTTGTGTGGTGCAGTGCAGAGACAGATATTGAGAGTCTGTGTCAGGATTCTTGTCAGAACCATCTTGGCACCAATAGTCCTTTCACCATTACAGTACTTTTAGTCAGAATGGAAGAAAAAAATTGGTGTCAACATGAACAATAGTTTGCCAAACCTTCTATAGCTAACCTATCTCTATGGCTCTGAAGCAGTGTTTCTGTCAAGGAAAGAGCAATGTATGTGGACCTCAAGAGCAGCCGGGAATCAAGAGCTACTGGACTTTTGTAAGAAAACCAAAAAACTATATCAAGAACAGGAGAACGTTTCCATGTTTTGACGGCATAATTTTCTTACTCATTAAAACCATTTGTATATAAGTGAACCAATGTGCCTCCTGTCATTGAAAGTCGACTATTTATGATTGCATTGAAAGTTCACAAAGTAGTTTGATAAATAGGTACAATCAAATATTGTACTTTATTATGTATGTCACAAACATGTGGGCCATAATGTATACAGTTACAATCTTTGTATTTTAAAATATGTAATCTGATTTCATAATATATATAACTATATATATATATAACTATATATATATATATTACATTTTTTGTTTTATCTATCTTAAAATATATAATCTCTCTTTGAATATATCTCTATTTATATAATGATCTATATCTTTACTATTCAGCACCACACTGACTGTATCAGTTGGGTGTGTTGTTGTGTCCATACATATTCACATTGATAAAACCTTCACTCTCCCTCCCTCACTACTCTCACTCTATCTCTGGTGTTGGGAATACAGACTTCCTCACACAGGAACCACTGATCCGTATCCCTCCTCAAAATTGCGTGTGATCCCGTTTTTCCTGAAGAACTCGGTGTGGATGTGAGAGATGCGGGCAAACTGCCTGCCAGGTTTGTAGAGGACAGGAGGCAGGCGTCTTCCATACTCTGATGAGGACAAGACTGGTGCAGGTCTGGAAGACTCCTGAAAGAGAAGAGAAACAGGGAATGAGCTGAGAGGGAGGAAAGGGTAATAAAGATAGGAGAAAGCGACAGAGAAAGAGGATGATGGTGAATGAGAGAGAGCAGAAAAGGGGGAGAGCGGGTTAATCATTTAGATGTTCAACACCTTACCAGACACCATTACACAGCTTTACACCCATACAATTTTATATATAATCTCTGTGTTTTACACCTGTAATTGAAGGTGGGTTGATGCTGTAGCTGAGTTTGATAATATCTGTGGGTTTAAAATGGATCTCCTCCAGTTCACACCATGACCTGTCATTGAGCGCAGAATTACTCTCAGAAAGGTAAGACTTAACTTTACTGTAATTAAGCCTTCCTACAGTGAGTGCAGCCCATTCACTTTACAAGTGTGTGTGTGTGTGTGTGTCCACTCACTTAGCTAGTCAACTTCTCCACTTTCACTGACTCAGAAACTAGACCCACCACTGGTGCTGCTTCCTACCTGACAAGCATAATGACTCTGACATAGTTTCAGCACAGAAAGTGTTGGGAAACTTCCACCTCGCTAACAACCACCAGCGGCATACAGTGACAGCCAGCTGCTAGCTGTATTTACTCCCATAACAACCTGTTCACGTATGGCTTGTCGGCTAGTGCAGATGCTGCCACACCTGCTGCGGGTCAAACAGACTGTCAACTCGGAAAATGTACGACTAGTTTCATGAAACAACAAAAAATATAAAATCAAACTTTGTTTGTCACTTACGCCAAATACAACAGCTTACCGTGAAATGATACAGCTAGATTTGGTCTGGTTTAATAACAGGCTATTCAAATGTAGCTGATAGGAATTGTCATAGGCAGAGATCTAGGGACTTGAACTCTGGTTTCAGAGTGCGTGCACTAACACCTGTGCCATGAAGGTCCAAACCCCTTGGTATAGATAGGCTAGTTATAGCACACTATGGTTTAAGTACACATCATAGTGGTGGTCATAATAACCGTATCAGGGCATACAGGGAGGCTGCTACACCACTTTACCCTCCCCAGGGGTTGGTACATTTTTAGTTTGGGCAAATCAAGTCTGAAATGTTAAAGTGGAAATTAGAAGCCTTTTTAGACATGGAATACATTTGCATTTCCTGCCATGCTGGAAAATTCCTGCAAAAACAGGATGATCAAATTAAGATATGGCACTGTAGCTAGCTAGTTACCTCTGAGTACAAGTCTAGTCCCCTGCTGTTGGAGTGCTCTCTATCGTCGCGGTGTAGTTTGCTGTCATAGCCCTCCGCCCGCCGGTATATGCAGTCGTATAAGGATATCTCCCGTGCCTGTGGATTATTGGATCATTATACGTGTGTGTGTGTGTGTGTGCGTGTGTGAGAGAGGAAGATGGAGAGAGAGAGACAGACAGACACAGAGGGGGGACGTAGAAGACAGTGGGATATAATGTTAGTGATGATATAGCTAGCCATCTAGCAATGTTTGTTACAGTAAAAGGTGTGATAGATAGAGAGTGGGGGTGAGGGAGTAGTCTTGAAAACCTGATCCTAGTGTCGTCTCTGTGTTGACTCAGGTCGGGTTTTCAAGACTAGTCAGGAAGAGAGAGGGAAATGTGAAGGGAGAGAGAGCCCAGCTAGAACATAACGTTCTGAGAACCATATGTCTCTTAAAGCTTGGTGAGAGCATGGTTGTCCTATGCTTATTTTGCATACAACCGTCCCACAACGTTCTGGGAATGGTGCAGGATAGTTGTTTGGCTTTGTAACATTCTCAGCACATTAAATTAACTTGACAAAATAATGTTATTTTCTTGATATTTCATTACTTTAACAAACGTTTCCTAAAAGTTCAAACATGATTACATTTAATTTAATTTTTGCTAATGTTCTAGGAAAGTTCTACAACTGGCTTTACATTGGGAATGTTCTCAAATAGTTTAGAGAACATTTGAAACAACATTCTTCTGTGGGAATTTCCATACTTCAGCATAACGTTTCCTACAGGTTTCCTCATGTTTCTAGATAAATTAATGTTCTCATTCATGTTCTTAGAAACAACGTTCTTCTGTGGGAACTTTCAATAAAAAACACAAAAAAACATTAGTTACGTCAAAGAACTTTCTAAGAATGTTATTTAAAAACATATACATCACAGGAAGTTGGTGGCACCTTAATTAGGAAGGACGGGCTCATGGTAATGGCTGGAGCTAAATTAGTGGAATGGTATCAAATACATCAAGCAAATGTCTGTGTGTTTGATGCTATTCCATCTGCTCTGTTCCAGCCATTATTATGAGCGTCCTCCCCTCAGCAGCCTCCACTTGTATACATTATGTTCTCAACGTCAACAAAACTCTCTCTACCCTCCATCTTGTTACGTGTGTTCAGGTGTGTTGGCCGTACCCACTAATTGGCCACACCTGATCTGATTGAGTTCTTGTTTCCTTTGAAATGGGGTCTGTTTGAGTAGACTAAAATGCTTTGGTTTCGTTTGTAATTTACTCTGACTATCTACGCCAATTTCAGAGCACTCATCTGAGTGTGCTAGAGCACATTATAACTGATGAATTTACGAACGCGCAACACTCATTGAATATGACCGGTGTCAGTAAATGTTGGCAATTTTTTAAAATTAAATTGATGCCAGCACCACAGTTAGAGTCACTAACACCCTTGATAACATGAAACAGCCTAACTAGCTCTGCTAGGGCGAGTAAAATCATCAGAGTGAAGTGTTCTCTCATTTGTGCCAGTTAACTTGGGTGCTTGACTGCCGTTGTGAGGTCAGAACGCTCTTAGGCCAGAGTGTGCGCTCTGAACGTTCCCAAGAGCAAACCACTCTGAATTTACGAACAGACAATTTGACAACACTCTGAACTTAAGAATGCCTCAGAACGCACTCTGACACACTGGAAACAATTTACGAACGCACCCTTTGTATGAGTAAAAAAAACATGGCATGCTTTTGTTCAATTGCAAGATATATCCGTTTAATTTTGTTCAAAAAAGAGACAGCAACCTCGTATCCGAAGTGTTTACTAGATAGTTGACTAGTTGGCTAGACTTCCAGTCAACTTTTCATTGCGTAGCCCGGTGCGCCCTCCTGTAGACTCTTAAAAATGGTTCTTCACCAACATCTTCTTCAGTGTTGTAACCAAATGTCTCACTATTTATTTGACAGATTAATCTTATGTTTTGAGAAAGTATATAACAGTTTAATACTAACATATAAATGAGTATGAATAATTTAGGTAAAAAGTTGTATATTAAATGATGTGTCTATCGCACAGCCGAATTTTACAATATACAGCGTGTCCCACAAAATGTGTATATATATCACTTTTTTGAAAACTCTCAAAAACTAACTTAACTTACATAAATTGCAATGAAAATCGGTGGTCAGCTAGCTGGAAGGGTGTCTTTAGTCGCAAAACGTACCATTATTTTCCAGCCCATTTAAATGTTGAGTAGAGGGGATTTAATTCTCTAACCGCTAGAGAGTGTCCGAAGTTAGGGGGTGTCCGATGTTGGGGGAAAATTAGCTAACAGTCGTATTGAACATTTTAGTTAAAGTTTTAAGGAAGTTATTCAAAAACATCAAAATAACCTAACATTTATGTTCTCAGAACATTAAGAAAAGCTCCCAGCAAAACATACAGGGAACAATAATAAAACGTTCTCAGAACCTCCCTGCAACATAAAATGAACGTTCCCAGAACAGGCTAAATTTTCACACTTCTGTTCTCAGTCAGGAAACGTATGGCTTTGTTCCCAGAACCAATTGGAAACCAAAAAGGTACATTCCCACAACTTCTAAGGAACCAATTGTGCTAGCTGGGAGAAAAGAGAGAGGGGAGAGAGACAACGGGGTTAGAGAGAGCAAGAGAAAAGAGTGAGAGGGACACACAGAGAAAGAGAGAGACAGAGAGAGAAATATAGGTTTTCTAGCTAGCTAGCTTAGCTAAGTAAGTTAGCTAGCCGTTCGCTAACGTTAGCTAGCAAGTAGCAACCACCCATACCTTGGAGTCACTGTTGTAATAGGTTCTCTCTTTTGGTTCAGTTCGTCTTGGTGGAATGTAACTATACACAGATATAGTCGAAACTGGTTTTGTTTTCGATTCAAGTAACACATCCATCCTATAGCTATCTATGTAAAAAATAATAACGAACTTTCTACCTTTCTAGTTTAGCTTGGTAAACAAAAAATAGCTACCAGTGGCGTCTATGGTTGCTAAGATACCAATCCAGTGCTATTGCGCACTAGGAACACACATCTCTGTACTTTCATGGACTGCGCAGCCACACTTATTACAACAATAATATACATTTTGCTTTCTGTTTTCTTCTCCTTCATCTGCATTTAATCAATCTGAGAACTAGTTAGTTGAAAGCAACATGGTCCTATATGCACCTTTACAAAATGCCCATAAAAATGTATTACACACTAACTGATATTAGGCGTATACCAAATCTTTAAAAAAAAATAGATAGTATAGGTCTCTGGTTCGAATCCCCGAGCTTGTAAGGTAAAAAAACCTGCCGTTCTGCCTTTGAGCAAGGCATTTAGTCCCCAGAAACAGCTACTCCCAAGGTGCCAATGATGTGAACGTCGATTAAGGCAGCTCCCCGCACCTCTCTGATTCAGAGGGGTTGGGTTAAATGCGTTTCGGGTGTTCGTTTGAATGCATTTCGTTGTTCAACTGTCCAACTGACTAGGTATCTCCTTTTCCTCTAATGCCACCAAATAGTGCAGTGCTAAATGGGTTTGATGATGAGATACCATAATGACCAGTCCTCTCCTCTGCCTAGTCCACTGATTGATTTGTGCCAGTAGTCTGTCTGTCTAATGTGTGGTCAGCTCACCTCAGCTCTGATTACTAGTGGAACTGGTGTGTGTGTCACAGGTGGCTGGTGGCACCTTAATTTGGGAGAACATGCTCATAGTAATGGCTGGAATGGAATGAATGTGTTTGACACCACTCCATTCACTCCATTGCAGCTATTATTATGAGGTGTTCTCCCCTCACCAGCCTCCCGTGGTGTGTGTGAGTGCGTGCGTGTGTTCCAGTGTTTTCCAGCCCTGCGGGAGAGTACAGATCACATCAATACCATCACCCTCTGCTGGTACAGGTTTCTGTAGGATGGAGAGTGACACAGCTGCTGCTGCTGCTGCTGCTTCTGTTGTTCTGTGTGTGTGTGTGTGTGTGTGTGTGTGTGTGTGTGTGTGTGTGTGTGTGTGTGTGTGTGTGTGTGTGTGTGTGTGTGTGTGTGTGTGTGTGTGTGTGTGTGTGTGTGTGTGTGTGTGTGTGTGTGTGTGTGTGTGTGTGTGTGTGTGTAATAAAATGAATGGTCAGGTTCGCTGCCCTGTAAGGTGGGACCCATCAGAGAGTTGTGGGAGTTCTAACCACTTGACCCGGTGTGACAGGAGCACTATTGGAAATTCTAGTTAGCCCTAACAATTCACTGTGATGGCTCTGCACACACACACGCACACACACGGGCCCACATAAGCACATGTGATAATTCGTTTTAACCTTTTACTGCAGTGGGCTGAATCAGGGTCACACAGAGTGTTTCTTGGTAGTCTTAAACAAATCTTCTTTGAAACCAAAGCATACACCTCACACACATGGTTATGGGATCAACAAAAAGAAGACACCTGTACCATGTCAGATATAGAGTTGAAATGTATTCAATTTGGAGTTTGCATCCCAATATTCCACTTTGTACACATCACAGAAGACTGAAATATAACATAGAATTTCACATAGAAACACCATGTTTTTAGCTGTTTAAAAAACGTTTTTTTTTTTATTAATTATGAAAAATATTAAGAACATTCCACCCATGAGGCCACTAGTCATTTGACTGTAGGAAAGGCCAAGAATGTGTGAAATACATTGGCACACACACATACACAGATGCATCCCTCTCTCGCTCTCACACTCTCTCTCTATCTCTCGCTCTCTCCACCTGCTGTTGTTATTCTCTCTGTCTACCATAATTACAGAGGAACAGCAGGAGATAGGCCAATAAAAGACTCACACTGTGCTAAGAGGCTGTGCTGGAGTATCACACACACACACACACACACGCACAGACTCTGGAGGAGAGAGACAAGGAGTGAGAAAGAGAGACAGGAAAAAAAGGAAGATAAATCTTCTTTCTTATCATTAGGCGTTACCCTAAGAGGATAAACTCCCAGGCAATTTTATAGACATCTGGCTGTTTCATAGGCTCATGAAAGACAGCATACACCTGTATGAATGGAGTCTATCTTATGAGAGAGGGAAAGAAAGAGATAACGGAGAGTGAAGATAGAGTGGAGGGGGGAGAGGAAGAAGCAAGAGGGACAAAGACTAGAGAGAAGAGGAGAGAAGGATGGGTAAAGGGGTGAGAAATAAATGGGGAAAGAGAGAGAGACCTGCTTCTTTCATTAGTTTCAGTCACTGTGTTCTCTGCCCAGTAGAAACCCAGGAGTAATCCAGTTATGAGTCTGACATTTGAGAGGGAGACGGTGATATTTGGTTAGTTTCTCTCTCTCTCTCTCTGTCTCTCTCTCTCTCTCTCTCTGTGTGAGAGGGGAGCACCTGGGGGTTCATTCAGGTCATTAAGTCGTGCGCGCACACACACACACACACACACACACACACACACACACACACACACACACACACACACACACACACACACACACACACACACACACAATCACATGACATTCATACACAAATGAATCCGTTATTTGCACTTCTGAGAAGATAATTGATTCAGTGTGATAAGAGTGCCCTCTGCTGGCTGCTTTCTGCAGTGCATGTATCAGGTCCATTCACTAGTCCAATGCATGGTTTCCCAAACTCGGTCCTGGCCCCCCAAAACGTGCACCCAGGGGGGGGCACCAGTACCGAGTTTGGGAAACCATGGTCTACTGTATTAATAATAGAGGCAGGTTTATTGGTTGATAATAAATCCAAATGGAGCTGATGGTGGACTACAAGAAACAGAGGGCAGAGCACACCCCCATTCACATTGACAGGGATGTAGTGGAGCAGGTCGAGAGCTTCAAGTTCCTCGATGTCCACATCACTAAGGAATTATTATGGTCCAAACACACCAACACAGTCATGAAGAGGGCATGATAATGCCTCTTCCCCCTCAGGTGGCTAAAAATAACTGCACCATTGAGATCATCTTGACTGACTGCATCACCGCTTGGCATGGCAACTGCTTGGCATCCGACCGCAAGGCACTTCAGAGGGTAGTGCGTATGGCCCAGTACATAACTCTTTTAACTCATCACATACGCTGCTGTAACTGCTTATTATATATCCTGTAGCCTTGTCACTTCATCCCTATATGTACATATATGCATACTGTATAGGGCTCCCGAGTGTGGTGCAGTGGTCTAAGGCACTGCATCTCAGTGTTATAGGCATCACTATAGACCCTGGTTCAATTCCAGGCTGATCACAACTAACTATGATTGGGAGCCCCATAGGGCGGTGCACAATTGTCCCAGTGTTGTCCGGGTTAGGATTTGGCCGAGGTAGGCCATCATTGTAAATAAGAATTTGTTCTTAACTGACTTGCCTAGTTAAATAAAAATCTATCTCATGACCTTGTACCCTAGCACATCGACTCGATACTGGTAGCCTGTGTATGTATGTAGGCAAGTTATCTTTATTCTTTGTGTTATTATTTTTCTACTATTTAAATACTTTTCTCTCTGCATTGTTGGGAAGGGCCTGTAAATAAGCACCTGTTGTTTACAAAGCATGTGACAAAATTTGATTTTAATTTAATCACCCAGGATGCAATGCATAAAATGTTTAACTTGTAGTGTATTTGAGTTCTAAAAAGGCTTCTGAAGTTTGTAATTTACATTTTGAAATGTCAGACTTGATCTTCCCGTATGAAAAATGTATCAAATCCTACAAAAATGCCAATTAATTATAATCCACATTATAATTCAAATTTTTGATTGATGCAGGATTATCTCCTGCTATAGCAGGAGCTCAAATTACATTACATCAGTAGCATGTCATTTCAGCCATTAACCTTCCTCCATTCTAAACATTTTGCATCGGTATTCCTATAATTTATCACTGTGCAAAAATGATGGGCTCTCATTGCTAGTGTATTCCTTAAAACATTAATTAAGTCTTAAAGGAGAGGGGCCATTTGAATTAAACACTGGGGCATATGCTGTAGGGACTAATGCATGCTATTAGAGAAAATAACATACTGCGTCATGTTCATTAGCCACCAAATGGATGAAAATGGACTGAAACATGGAGGGACTAACAGGGACTTTTCCAATAAGAAACACACATTTTAATTTTCTGTTGCAAAATGTTTTAAAACGCTTCCAATTTTGTGCCGTAATGAACACTACCCGGATAGTTCACCCCTTGTAGAGAAGACGGTGGGCCTAATGTCATAAAGAAACTTAATGAAACCCTCTTCATGAATCTATTAAACTAAAGGTCAAATTATCAATTTAACTTCGGTTTACGAGTGGCTGTTAAAGTAATGGATAAATCAAACAAATATATTTTTCCCCCTGTAGTTTTGGGTGAAATCTGTCCTCAGTTCTGTTCAACACACTCCCTGCACACTGGTCTGAGCACAGTTGTTTGATATAGCGTTTGTAGTGTGCGTATGTGTACGTGTATCTTTAAACTTTATTTAACTTGGCAAGTCAGTTAAGAACAGATACTTATTTACAATGATGGCCTACCCCAGCCAAACCCTCCCCTAACCCGGACGACACTGGGCCAATTGTGCGACTCCCGATCACGGCATTTTGTGATACAGCCCGGGATCGAAACCGGGTCTGTAGTAATGCCTCGCCATAGACCGCTGCGCCACTCAGGATCCTGTGTGTCTGTGTGCATGTGTGTCTGTGTGCGTGCGTGTGTGTTTCCACTACCAAAATGACCACGAGTTTGCCTAATCTTGACGACATCCATTTCATGTGATAAGTGATGATTGTTTTCTTTCCTAAGTCAAATATTATATGAACTACATGTTACAAAACGAAACACTCTGGAGTTGGCGTTTATTTTTACAGGGACAGTGCACATTAATCAACATTTCAGTAAAAATGCCGGTTTAGCCAGACGGGTAATTTTTAACTGCAGTCCCTGGAGTCCCAGATACAAACGGACCTACATGTACCATAGGCTCTAATCTATAAACAGTATAATCCACAGAAAAGATTTAATGCACAAAGTATCAGGATAACCACTACACTGGCACAGCTAGACTAAGTGACTTGAAATCTTTGTTGACGGTGACTCAATTCAAGGACACCATTAAGAAATACATTAAAATTGAATTTATGTAAAAGATGCAGAAAACTGTGCCTATACATTTTAATGGATTATGAACTGTCACACTTTGCCTAAAAATACTTAATAACCTTTTAATGCTGTGGGCTAAATCAGGGTCACACAGTGTTTCTTGGTAGTCTTAAACAAATTGACTTTGAAACAAACGTACAAATCAAATCGTACACACCTCACACACATGGTTATGGGCTTTAAAAAAGAAGACACCTATACCTTGTCAGATATAGAGCTGACGTTTATTACATTTTGAGTTTACATCTCAATATTACACTTTATATACACTACCAGTCAAGAAAATTTAGAACACCTACTCACTCAAGGGTTTTTCTTTATTTTTCCTATTTTCTACATTGTAGAATAATAGTGAAGAGATCAAAACTATGAAATAACACATATGGAACCATGTTACTACAAAAAAGTGTTAAACAAATGTTGTTATACTTGAAACTCAAATAGCCACCCTTTGCCTTGATGCCAGCTTTGCACACTTTAGGCATTCTCTCATCTTCACCTGGAATGCTTTTCCAACCGTCTTGAAGGAGTTCCCACATATGCTGAGCACTTGTTGGCTGATTTTTCTTCACTCTGCAGTCCAACTCATCACAAACCATCTAAATTTGGTTGAGGTCGGGGGATTGTGGAGGCCAGGTCATCTGATGCATCACTCCATCACTCTCCTTCTTAGTAAAATAGCCCTTACACAGCCTGGAGGTGTGCTGGGTATTTGTCCTGTTGAAAAACAAATGATAGTCCCACTAAGCCCAAACCAGATGGGATGGCATATCGCTGCAGAATGATGGGGTAGCCATGCTGGTTAAGTGTGTCTTGAATTCTAAATAAATGACAGACAGTGTCACTAACAAAGCACCCCAACACCTCCTCCTCCATGCTTTACGGTAGGAAATACATATGCGGAGATCATCCGTTCACCCACACCACGTCTCACAAAGACATGGCGGTTGTAACCAAAAATCTCTAATTTGGACTCCTGACCAAATAACAAATTTCCACCTGTCTAATGTCCATTGTTACTGTTTCTTGGCCCAAGCAAGTCTCTTCTTATTATTTGTGTCCTTTAGTAGTGGTTTCTTTGCAGCAATTCGACCATTAAGGCCTGATTCACGCAGTCTCCTCTGAACAGTTGATGTTGAGATGTTTCTGTTACTTGAACTCTGTGAAGCATTTATTTGGGCTGCAATCTTAGGTGCAGTTAACTCTAATGAACTTATCCTCTGCAGCAGAGGTAAATCTGGGTCTTTCTTTCCTGTGGCGGTCCTCATGAAAGCCAGTTTCACTGCGCCAGCCTCCCGGGTGGCGCAGTGGTCTAGGGCACTGCATCGCAGTGCTAGCTGCGCCACCAGAGTCTCTGGGTTCACGCCCAGGCTCTGTCGCAGCCGGCCGCAACCGGGAGGTCCGTGGGGCGACGCACAATTGGCATAGCGTCGTCCGGGTTAGGGAGGGTTTGGCCGGTAAGAATATCCTTGTCTCAGTATGTAAAATGTAATAAAATGTATGCACTCTACTGTAAGTCGCTCTGGATAAGAGCGTCTGCTAAATGACTAAAATGTAAATGTAAGTTTCATCATAGCACTTGATGGTTTTTGCGACTGCACTTGAAGAAATGTTCAAAGTTCTTGAATTCTTCCACATTGACTGACCTTCATGTCTTAAAGTAATGATGGACTGTCGTTTTCTTTGCTTATTGAGCTGTTCTTGCCATAATATGGACTTGGTCTTTTACCAAATAGGGCTATCTTCTGTATCAAATCGAAGTTTATTTGTCACATGCCCCAAATACAACAGGTGTAGACCTTACAGTGAAATGCTTACTTACAGGCCCTAACCAACAGTGCAATGTTGAAGTAAAAAATAGGTGTTAGGTGAACAATAGATAAGTAAAGGAATAAAAACAACAGTAAAAAGACAGTGAAAATAACAGTAGCGAGGCAATATACCGTAGCGAGGCTATAACTAGCGAGGCAATATACAGGCAACGGTTAGTTGGGCTAATTGAGGTACTATGTACATGTAGGTATGGTTAAAGTGACTATGCATACAGTTGAAGTCGGAAGTTTACATACAGTTAGGTTGGAGTCATTAAAACTCGTTTTTCAACCACTCCACAAATTTCTTGTTAACAAACTATAGTTTTCGCAAGTCGGTTAGGACATCTACTTTGTACATGACACAAGTAATTTTTCCAACAATTGTTTACAGACAGATTATTTCACTTATAATTCACTGTATCACAATTCCAGTGGGTCAGAAGTTTACATACACTAAATTGACTGTGCCTTTAAACAACTTGAAAATTATGTCATGGCTTTAGAAGCTTCTGAGAGGCTAATTGACATAATTTGAGTCAATCGGAGGTGTACCTGTGGATGTATTTTAAGGCCTACCTTCAAACTCAGTGCCTCTTTGTTTGACATCATGGGAAAATCTAAATAAATCAGCCAAGACCTCAGTAAAAAAAATTGTAGACCTCCACGGGTCCGGTTCATCCTTGGGAGCAATTTCTAAACACCTGAAGGTACCACGTTCATCTGTACAAACAATAGTATGCAAGTATAAACACCATGAGACCACGCAGCCGTCATTCCCCTCAGGAAGGAGACGCATTCTATATCCTAGAGATGAACGTACTTTGGTGCGAAAAGTGCAAATCAATCCCAGAGCAACAGCAAAGGACCTGGAGGAAGATGCTGGAGATACTGGAGGAAACAGGTACAAAAGTATCTGTATCCACAGTAAAACGAGTCCTATATTGACATAACCTGAAAGACCGCTCAGCAAGGAAGAAGCCACTGCTCCAAAACCGCCATAAAAAAGCCAGACTACGGTTTGCAACTGCACATGGAGAAAAAGATCATACTTTTTGGAGAAATGCCCTCTGGTCTGATAAAACAAAAATAGAACTGTTTGGCCATAATGACCATCGTTATGTTTGGAGGAAAAAGGGGGAGGCTTGCAAGCCAAAGAACACCATCCCAACCGTGAAGCACGGGGGTGGCAGCATCATGTTGTGGGAGTGCTTTGCTGCAGGAGGGGCTGGTACACTTCACAAAATAGATGGCATCATGAGGGAAGAAAATTATGTGGATATATTGAAGCAACATCTCAAGGTATCAGTCAGGAAGTTAAAGCTTGGTCGCAAATGGGTCTTCCAAATGGACAATGACCCCAAGCATACTTCCAAAGTTGTGGCAAAATGGCATAAGGACAACAAGGTATTGGAGTGGCCATCACAAAGCTCTGACCTCAATCCTATCGAAAATTTGTGGGCAGAACTGAAAAAGCGTGTGCGAGCTGTCAGGAGGAATGGGTCAAAATTCACTCAACTTATTGTAGGAAGCTTGTGGAAGGCTACCCAAAATGTTTGACCCAAGTTAAACAATTTAAAGGCAATGCTACCAAATACTAATTGAGTGTATGTAAACTTCTGACCCACTGGGAATGTGATGAAAGAAATAAAAGCTGAAATAAATAATTCTCTCTAGTATTATTCTGACATTTCACATTCTTAAAATAAAGTGGTGATCCTAACTGACCTAAAACAGAATTTTTTTCTTGGATTAAATGTCAGGAATTGTGAAAAACTGAGTTTAAATGTATTTGGCTAAGACATACGTAAACTTCTGACTTCAACTGTATATGATAAACAGAGAGTAGCAGTAGCGTAAAAGAGGGGTTGGCGGGTGGCGGGACACAATGCAGATAGTCCGGGTAGCCAATGTGCGGGGGCACCGGTTAGTCAGGCTAATTGAGGTAGCATGTACATGAATGTATAGTTAAAGTGACTATGCATATATGATAAACAGAGAGTAGCCGCAGCGTAAAAGAGGGATTGGGGAAGGGGGACGGGACAATGCAAAATAGTCCGGGTAGCCATTAGATTACTTGTTCAGGAGTCTTATGGCTTGGGGGTAAAAGCTGTTGAGAAGCCTTTTGGTCCTAGACATGGCGCTCCGGTACCGCTTGCCATGCGGTAGTAGAGAGAACATTCTATGACTTGGGTGGCTGGGGTCTTTGACAATTTTTAGTGCCTTCCTCTGACACCGCCTGGTGTAGAGGTTCTGGATGCCAGGCAGCTTAGCCCCAGTGATGTATTGGGCCGTACACACTACCCTCTGTAGTGCCTTGCGGTCAGAGGCCCGAGGAGTTGCCATACTAAGCAACCAGTCAGGATGCTGTCGATGTTGCAGCTGTCGAACCTTTTGAGGATCTGAGGACCCATGCCAAATCTTCTTAGTTTCCTGAGAAGGAATAAGCTTTGTTGTACCCTCTTCGCGACTGTTTAGGTGTTTTTGGACCATTCTAGTCTGTTGGTGATGTGGACACCAAGGAACTTAAAGCTCTCAACCTGCTCCACTACAGCCCCGTCGATGAGAATGGGGGCGTGCTCGGTCCTCCTTTTCCTGTAGTCCACAATCATCTCCTTTGTTATGATTATTTTGAGGGATAGGTTGTTATTCTGGCACCATCGGGCCAGGTCTCTGACCTCCTCCCTATAGGCTGTCTCATCGTTGTTGGTGATCAGGCCTACCACTGTTGTGTTGTCTGCAAACTTAATGATGGTGTTGGTGTCGTGCCCAGCCACACAATCATGGGTGAACAGGGAGTACAGGACGGGACTGAGCACGCACCCCTGAGGGGCTCCAGTGTTGAAGATCAGTGTGGCGGATGTGTTGCTACCTACCCTCACTACCTGGAGGCGGCCCGTCAGGAAGTGCTACGGGTCTGTAGTCATTTAGGTAGGTTGCCTTGGTGTTCTTGGGCACAAGGACTATGGTGGTCTGCTTGAAACATGTTGGTATTACAGACTAAATCAGGGACATGTTGAAAATGTCAGTGAAGACACCTGCCAGTTGGTCAGCACATGCCCGGTGCACACATCCTTGGAATCCGTCTGGCCCCGTGGCCTTGTGAATGTTGACCTGTTTAAAAGGTCTTACTCACGTCGGCGACAGAGAGCGTGATCACACAGTCATCCGGAACAGCTGATGCTCTCATGCATGCCTCAGTGTTGCTTGCCTCAAAGTGAGCATAGAAGTGATTTAGCTCGTCTGGTTGGCTCGTGTCATTGGGCAGCTCGCGGCTGTGCTTCTCTTTGTAGTCTGTAATAGTTTGCAAGCCCTGCCACATAAGACAAGCGTCGGAGCCGGTGTAGTACGATTCAATCTTAGCCCTGTATTGTCGCTTTGCCTGTTAATGGTTCGTCGGAGGGCATAGGAGAATTCCTTATCAGCTTCCGGGTTAGAGTCCCGCACCTTGAAAGCGGCAGCTCAACCCTTTAGCTCAGTGCGAATGTTGCCTGTAATCCATGGCTTCTGGTTGGGGTATGTACGTACAGTCACTGTGGGGACGACGTCCTCGATGCACTTATTGTTAAAGCCAGAGACTGATGTGGTGTACTCCTCAATGCCATCGGAAGAATCCCGGAACATGTTCCAGTCTGTGACAGCAAAACAGTCCTGTTGTTTAGCATCTGCTTCATCTGACAACTTTTTTATAGACCAAGTGACTGGTGCTTCCTGCTTTCATTTTTGCTTGTAAGCAAGAATCAGGAGGACAGAATTGTGGTCAGATTTGGAGGGCGAGGGAGAGCTTTGTATGCGCCTCTGTGTGTGGAGTACAGGTGATCTAGAATTTTTTCCCCTCTAGTTACGCATGTAACATGTTGATAGAAATTAGGTAAGACTGATTTAAGTTTCCCTGCATTTAATTCCCCGGTCACTAGGAGCGCCGCCTCTGGGTGAGCGGTTTCCTGTTTGCTTATTTTCTTATACAGCTGACTGAGTGTTGTCTTAGTGCCAGCATCCGTCTGTGGTGGTAAATAAACAGCCACAAAAAGTATGAATGAAAACTCTCTTGGCAAATAGTGTGGTCTACAGCTTATCATAAAATACTCTACTTTAGGCGAGCAAAATCTAGAGACTTCCTTAGATTTCGTGCACCAGCTGTTGTTTACAAATATGCACAGACCGCCCCCCCTCGTCTTAGTGTGCTGTTCTATCTAGCCGGTGCAACGTGTATCCAGCTAGCTGAATATCCATGTCATCATTAAGCCACGATTCTGTGAAACATAAATTGTTACAGTTTCTGATGTCCCGTTGGTAGGATATTCGCAATCGTACCTCGTCTAATTTATTGTCCAATTTTTGCACGTTGACAAGTAAAATTGACGGTAACGGCAGCTTTCCCCCTCGCCGTCTGCAGCTCCTTACGAGGCACCCTGCTCTGTGTCCTCTGTACCTCTCTTTCTCTTGCCAATGACGGGGATGTTGGCATTGTCAGGTGTTCGAAGTACATCCTGTGCGTCCTGCTTGCTGAAGAAAAAATCTTTGTCTAATCTGAGGTGAGTGATCGCTGTCCTGATATCCAGAAGCTCTTTTTTGCCGTAAGATACGGTGGCAGAAACATTATGTACAAAATAAATTACATATAACGCAAAAAAACAAACACATAATAGCACAATTGGTTCGGCGCCCGTACAACTGCTGCCATTTCTTCCGGCGCCATTTTACAATGGCTATCTTCTGTTTACCACCCCTACTTTGTCACAACATAACCGATTGGCTCAAAAAGATTAAGGAAAGAAATTCCACAAATTAACTTTTAACAAGGCACACCTGTTAATTGAAATGCATTCCAGGTGACTACCTCATGAAGCTGGTTGAGAGAATGCCAAGAGTGTGCAAAGCTGTCATCAAGGCAAATGAAGAATCTCAAATATATTTTGATTTGTTTAAACACTTTTTTGGTTACTACATGATTCCATATGTGTTATTTTATAGTTTTGATGTCTTAACTATTATTCTACAATATAGAAAAGAGTAAAAATAAAGAAAAACCCTTGAATGAGTAGGTGTTCTCAAACTTTTGACCTGTAGTGTGCATCATAGAAGAGTGAAATTTAACAAAATCCTTTGACATAGACACCAGATCTTTTTTGTTAAAAAGCATTTAATGTTAATTTATTATGAAATTCTGAAAAATATGTATAATATTCCATCCATGAGGCCACTAGAGGGTGCTTTGGTAATTTGACTGCAGGAAAGGTGTGCTACCTTATACAGTGGGGCAAAAAAGTATTTAGTCAGCCACCAAATGTGCAAGTTCTCCCACTTAAAAAGATGAGAGGCCTGTAATTTTCATCATAGGTACACTTCAACTATGACAGACAAAATGAGAGAAAAAAATCCAGAAAATCACATTGTAGGATTTTTAATGAATTTATTTGCAAATTATGGTGGAAAATAAGTATTTGGTCACCTACAAACAAGCAAGATTTCTGGCTCTCACAGACCTGTAACTTCTTTAAGAGGCTCCTCTGTCCTCCACTCGTTACCTGTATTAATGGCAACTGTTTGAAATTGTTATCAGTATAAAAGACACCTGTCCACAACCTCAAACAGTCACACTCCAAACTCCACTATGGCCAAGACTAAAGAGCTGTCAAAGGACACCAGAAACAAAATTGTAGACCTGCACCAGGCTGGGAAGACTGAATCTGCAATAGGTAAGCAGCTTGGTTTGAAGAAATCAACTGTGGGAGCAATTATTAGGAAATGGAAGACATACAAGACCACTGATAATCTCCCTCGATCTGGGGCTCCACGCAAGATCTCACCCCGTGGGGTCAAAATGATCACAAGAACGGTGAGCAAAAATCCCAGAACCACACGGGGGGACCTAGTGAATGACCTGCAGAGAGCTGGGACCAAAGTAACAAAGCCTACCATCAGTAACACACTACGCCGCCAGGGACTCAAATCCTGCAGTGCCAGACGTGTCCCCCTGCTTAAGCCAGTACATGTCCAGGCCCGTCTGAAGTTTGCTAGAGAGAATTTGGATGATCCAGAAGAAGATTGGGAGAATGTCATATGGTCAGATGAAAACAAAATATAACTTTTTGGTAAAAACTCAACTCGTCGTGTTTGGAGGACAAAGAATGCTGAGTTGCATCCAAAGAACACCATACCTACTGTGAAGCATGGGGGTGGAAACATCATGCTTTGGGGCTGTTTTTCTGCAAAGGGACCAGGACGACTGATCCGTGTAAAGGAAAGAATTAATGGGGCCATGTATCGTGAGATTTTGAGTGAAAACCTCCTTCCATCAGCAAGGGCATTGAAGATGAAACGTGGCTGGGTCTTTCAGCATGACAATGATCCCAAACACACCGCCCGGGCAACAAAGGAGTGGCTTCGTAAGAAGCATTTCAAGGTCCTGGAGTGGCCTAGCCAGTCTCCAGATCTCAACCCCATAGAAAATCTTTGGAGGGAGTTGAAAGTCCGTGTTGCCCAGCAACAGCCCCAAAACATTACTGTTCTAGAGGAGATCTGCATGGAGGAATGGGCCAAAATACCAGCAACAGTGTGTGAAAACCTTGTGAAGACTTACAGAAAACGTTTGACCTCTGTCATTGCCAACAAAGGGTATATAACAAAGTATTGAGAAACTTTTGTTATTGACCAAATACCTATTTTCCACCATAATTTGCAAATAAATTCATAAAAAAATCCTACAATGTGATTTTCTGGATTTTTTTCTTCTCACTTTGTCTGTCATAGTTGAAGTGTACCTATGATGAAAATTACAGGCCTCTCATCTTTTTAAGTGGGAGAACTTGCACAATTGGTGGCTGACTAAATACTTTTTTGCCTGTATAGTTAACTTGATGCAACACACAACAAACATTTATTTAGCATTAGCTATAAATGGGACACTTGAATCACTTCCCGAAATTGATCTTGCAGGGAGCATTGTTCAACGTAAACCTTCATTCATCCAGGCATTTGAACAATACATTGGGTTAGTGCTGAGCGGGGAACCAAAGCCTGTACACCCTGTATCTTTCCAGGACCAGAGCTGCTACAGTGCCTTCAGAAAGGATTTATTTTCCCACATTTTGTTGTTTTACAATGTGGGATTAAAATGGATTTAATTGTAGATTTTTGTCAACGATCTAAACAAAATACTCTATAATGTCAATGTGGAAAAACAATTCTACCTTTTATTTTAAATTAATGAAAATAAAATTCAAAAGGCACTCGCACATCTGAGCAATATTATTTGCAGGTGCATGGCAACAATTGAACAAGATGAAGGAAAAAGGAAACTGCACACTGCTCTTGATAGTATCACAGATATTTAATAAACTTACGTATCGGCCACACGGCCTTCGTCAGAGGTTTTGTGATTTTTTGAAAGTTGCACCCTTATGTAGACCCGGCCCCACCCACATCCGCTCTACACATCGAAGGGGGTTGGAGGAAAAGGAAAAACAAATAAATGCTACCAAATATAACAATATGCATTTCATAAATATTACAAAAGTGTATAAATAAGGCGCATTGAACACGTCTGTAAAATCTCAATGAGGACATAGCACGTTTCCATTAGTCATTGGGTACATCGTACGAAAAACGTCAGAATAATCTACAAGAGACGCAAATTTCATGTTCAAATTCACAACATAACATACATAGGCATTTCATCATTAAGTCCTTTAGGAAATAATGTCTGGAGGGTGAAAATCCAAAAACTTTCTCTTTTACTCAGTATTATTAATATCTCCTCCCCTGTCTGATATCTTCACTTTCTCTATGCCACAAAATCTAAAGGTGGAAATGTCATGCTTCAAGTCATTGAAATGTACAGCGACTGGATAATCCCTGTCGTTTCTCCTGATTGAACTATTATGTCCACTAATTCTCTGTTTGAGAGAGCGGGTGGTTTTACCGACATAACAGAGCCCACGTGGACATTTAATAATGTAAATAACATGGGTGGTGGAACACGTAATAAATGTCATTTATTTGGAACCGTTT
The DNA here is from genome assembly GCF_029448725.1 of Salvelinus fontinalis. NCBI lineage: Eukaryota > Metazoa > Chordata > Actinopteri > Salmoniformes > Salmonidae > Salvelinus > Salvelinus fontinalis. The sequence goes on from NC_074696.1 coordinate 22,380,993, forward strand.
TCCTGTGTGTGGGTGGCAGAAATATTCACACTTCATCATATTGTTGCACTGTGCGCATCCTCTGCATTTATAGCTACCATTTGGTAGAGGGCGTAAAAGAGCTTGGCTAATTTTCTTTTGTGGTTGGCAGTTGGCATGAACTAATTTATTGCGTAAATTGCGACCTCTCCTATACACAATGCGTGGTGGATATTTAAATTCAGCCGGCAAAACTGGGTCCGATGATAAAATATGCCAATGTTTCTTGACAACACCTCCCACTTTTCGCGAATTCAAAGTATATGTGGTTGTGAACATTATGGAGTGTTCTTTAGCGGGTCTTTTTTGTAGCAGTTCATCTCGTGTTTTTTCCAATGTCAAATTATGAGCTTCATCCACACATTGTGACGAATAGCCTCTTCTTAGAAACCTCATGCGCATCTCCGCTGCTTTTAGCAGTCTAAAAAAATGGCTTCTTGGAAGTCCTCTTTTTAATGGCGCAGGATGGAAGCTGTCCCCTTGTAATGGAGTATTCCTGTCCGTTTCTTTTCTATAGAGTTGTAAACAGGGTTCCATTTGATTTCTCAATCCATATATCGAGATAATGAACACGTTGAGTGTCACGTTCAATAGTGAATTTGAGATTAGGGTCATTGAGTAGTGCCATAAAATCTGACAGTTCTTCAGTTCCTTCCCATATACAAAAAAATGTCGTCAATATATCGATACCACTTCAGGCCTTTATTAAAAAATGGATTCTCGTTTTCATTATTAACAAAACGTTCTTCAAAAAGACCCATATAGAGGTTAGCATAGCTCGGAGCAAATGTAGAGCCCATCGATGTTCCATTCGTTTGGAGGTAGTATTCATCATCAAACCTGAAATAGTTATACTGAAAACATATTCAGCCAACTCTAGAATGAAGTTTGTTGGTGGATATTCATTAGTATCTCTGTCTCCCAAATAGTGTGCTAGTTAATGAAAATAAAACACTAATATATCTTGATTAATTAAGTATTCAGCCTCAAAGTCAATACATGTTAAAATCACCTTTGGCAGCGATTATGGCTCTTTCTGGGTACATCTAAGAGCTTTACACACACGGATTATACAATATTTGCACATGATTATTTTTTTAATTCTTCCTACTCTGTCAAGTTAGTTGTTGATCATTGCAAGACAGCCATTTTCATGTCTTGTCATAGATTTAAGTGAAAACTGTATCTAGGCCACTCAGGAACATTCAACGTTGTCTTGGTAAGCAACTCCAGTGTATATTTGGCCTTGTGTTTGAGGTTATTGCCCTGCTGAAATGTGAATTTGTCTCCCAGTGTCTGTTGGAAAGCAGACTGAACCAGGTTTTCCTCTAGGGTTTTGCCTTTGCTTAGCTCTATTCAGTTTCTCTATATCATAAAAAAAAAACTCCCCAGACATTGCCGATGACAAGCATACCCATAACATGATGCAGCCAACACCATGCATGAAAACATGAAGAGTGGTAGTGATGTGTTGTGTTGGATTTGCCCCAAACATAACACTTTGTTCTCAGGAAATAAAGTGAATTCCTTTGCCACATTTTTTTTGCAGTTTTACTTAATGCAAACAGGATACATGTTTTGAAATATTTGTATTCTGTACAGGCTTCCTTCTTTTCACTCTGTCACTTAGGTTAACTACAATGCTGTTGATCCATCCTCAGTTATCTCCTATCACAGCCATTCAACTCTGTAACTGTTTCAAAATTACCATTAGCGAAATGGTGATCTCACCATGGTGAAATCCAAAGTGTAATTAATAACTTCACCATGCTCAAAGGGATATTCAATGTCTGCTTCTTCCCCCCCCCCCCCCCCCCCATCTACAAGTAGGTGCCCTTCTTTAAGGAGCATTGGAAAACCTCCCTGGTCGGTGTTTTAAATTCACTGCTCGACTGAGGGACCTTACAGATAATTGTATGTGTGGGGTACAGAGATGAAGTAGTCATTCAAAAATCATGTTAAACACTATTATTACACACAGAGTGAGTCCAGGCAACTTATTATGTATAAGCAAAATTATACACCTGAACTTAACAATTCGATTGAATACTTATTGATTCATTTATAATTAATTTGTAAAAAAATATATATAAACATAATTCCACTTTGACATTATGGGGTATTGTGTGTAGGCCAGTGACAAAAAAACTAAATTTAATACATTTTAAATTCATACTGTAACACAACAAAATGTGGAAAATGTCAAGGGGTGTGCATACTTTCTGAAGGCATAGGATGAGCCATGACTATAATGCAGTATGAAGTGGGTAAAACAGTATGTAAACATTATTAAAGTAACTAGTGTTCAAAGACCATGTTCATAGGGCAGCAGTCTCTAAGGTGAAGGGTTGAGTACCAGGTGGTTACCGGTACGTAACAGTGACTAAGGTACTGGGCGGGGCCGGCTAGTGGTTACTGTTTAACAGTCTGATGGCCTGGAGATAGAATCTCACCCTAAACGAATCCTGCAGAGAGTAGGCTAGTTAAAGTAGACTTATGATATTCTTGTAGTTGTCTGTATAGGGTCTTCAGTAGGCCTATCAAATGACTATTGACCAAATCCGGATTAGTTTATTCTGCAACCTGACATTTGTATTTGAGAGAATCAGATCAACAACCAACACATGCATTAATTCGTGTCCTAACATGATATCGAAAACACTGTGTATATGCAATATTCATGTTTACCTTGTAGGCCAATCTGCACAGTGCACACTGATTTAAAAAGGCACAAATCGCTGTCATACTCATTAATGATTCACAGACACTGCAGTTGTCGCGGGTCAACCCGATCGCCCGTCCTCTGTCTGCACGTTTCCGAAGGCTCTCGGAGATTCACCGAACATAGACCCATCCCTTCCCGAATCCCGTGCCCCTCTGCCCCCCTCCTCCACTCCACAACGACTCTCCTTTCGACTCGGAGGAGGAACTCGGCGGCCGCCCAGCTGTGCATTTGTAGCTATTACCCAAGATGGAGGTTTGCTGATGGCAGTAGCATCTAGGATCCTGCCACGATCCTGCCAGTCCCTGTGTCTTGGCCGACGCTTTCCGAAAGCGAACAGATTTTTATCTTGATAACGTTGGCAGGAATTACTCCACCGCATTGGGAATTTAGTTGGGCCACCATCATGAGCTCTGGGGAAGGAGCAGAGGAGACGTCAAAGGACGCGGCCGATATAGCGGCGTTCTTTAAATCTGGTAAGCCCGAAAACGAACACGCCTGGGAGAGCAAAAGAGACGCCCTTTCAAGTCGATATGGAGGGACATTGTTCCCGATTGAGCACTGTATTTTCGGGATCGGTGGGGTGGGGGGAGGATTTCAACTAAACATTCTCCCAGGTGTTGCTGCTCATTTGTAAAAGCAACAATGGATCACAGCAACAGTGGCTGTTATGCAGAATTAATGGTGTGAGAGATGTCGTGCATTTGTTACGCACTCATTACAATGTAACTAACCATGTCATCCAGGTAGGATACCTCGCGACTCCGGTAGCAGCCCCACTCCCCACAGTCGACAGACACATGCCAACTCACGTTTGATTAGCTTTATAACCGACTGCACGCCGACATTAGCTAACTAACCATCGTGCTTACGTTTGACGTATGCAAAGAAAACACATTAAATGCATAGCTAAGATATTTACTACAATTTACCTTTATAAAAATAGCTAAATCACAACGACAGGTGCGCGAGCGATCAAGCTAGCTAGCCAGCTAATTAGATAGCCAATGGACTGGAACATCAAACAGCTCACTATCGGATTGCTAGCTAATGTTAGATAGATTTCATGGAAACAGCTCAACGCTAGAGTTGATTGTTAAGTAAAACATGTAACGTACTAATCGTTTCCGTGCTGTTAAAATAGGACACAATCCGAGCGTGCTAGCTATGTAAACAATACCGTGGCGTGGCATGCATTCTTGCACTCTGGACTGTGGTAAGGGCAGCTAGCTAGATGGCTAGCTGTAAGGTTCCCCTATGGCTCTAAGGCATATGATGCATGCACTTGATTGTGATTTACTTTACGATGCATAAATCAGTTCAGATAAGACTATTTTCTAAATTAGTAACGTTAGTGACTGCACAATGTGTGAACGCAAAAGATGATGATAGCAATTGTCTCGGCTAACGTTAGTCATGCTAGCTAGCTGGCTGAGCGATGTGCAATCATCATTTCTGGGCCTATCCTGATTCAGTAGATGTATAACATTACTATCTCGTTAACTCGTACGTGGATATGTAGGCTCCAGGTCTGACATTCTTCCATTTCTATTCCATTATCCCATTTCTTAATTGGAGACTTCAGTCGATGATTTCTGTGCCTTGAATAATGAGCTAATTTTGACTCAAGGTTATCATCCGATGTAGGTAGCAATGTTTTATTCCTAGTATGATTTTGATACAACCGTCATATGCTGAAAATGTAACTTAGTTCTTCTTATCATTATAGCTGGATAGGTTTGTGGATAGGGTTCAATCTTTTGGTGGGAGGTGCTAAACCCCCATTATCAAATCAATTAATTAGATCAATCAAATGGTGGCAATTGGGTTGATTGGAGGGTTATTACATTTACATTTAAGTCATTTAGCAGACGCTCTTATCCAGAGCGACTTACAAATTGGAAAGTTCATACATATTCATCCTGGTCCCCCCGTGGGAAATGAACCCACAACCCTGGCGTTGCAAGCGCCATGCTCTACCAACTGAGCCACACGGGTGACATTAACCCTGTGTGTGTGTGTGTGTGTGTGTGTGTGTGTGTGTGTGTGTGTGTGTGTGTGTGTGTGTGTGTGTGTGTGTGTGTGTGTGTGTGTGTGTGTGTGTGTGTGTGTGTGTGTGTGTGTGTGTGTGTGTGTGTGTGTGTGAGAGACGGCTTCACTGGTCAGTCTAAACCTCATTGAAGGAGAAGATGAGAGGAAGCAACTGTAGACTGTTGAGACGCAGCCTTTGACTCCACTCTGGCTGTATCTATAGATAATAACCCACATGAGAAGTGCTGTATGTGCATTATGGCTGCAGTTAGTTCTTCTGTGATGATGGCTCCAGTCATCCTGCTCTGAGGGAAATCTCTTAAACACTAAAATTCAAATCTGTACCTCGAAGCCAGTTCCATTGCTTTTATCATTCTTACCCTCTAATGGGGGACTTATTTATACATGAGAAAACCAGGAGTAGTCCGGACCTCATAGGGTAAGATTGGATTGCCCTCGTAATAGACAGTCCCAGTCTACAACCATTTTAACCACTAGACTAACCCTTAACCAATATCCAAACATTTACCCAAACCCTTCCCCCTATTTTTATCTCAGTTGTAGTAACTTCCTTATTGGTTCAAATGTTCATTTTGGGATCATGTTCCTTTGGCTTTTCATCTGTCACATGTGTTTTGGCTCTCTCCAGTAGAAGTTACCTGTAGGCACAGATCTAAGATCAGCTTACCTTCCCTAAAGCTTTCCCCAACTTTTAGAGGACAAAACTCTAAACCGACCTTATATCAGTCTCTAGTTTCATCCTTTGTAGCTGGATTGTTCTGGGTTATTATTATGGGGTGTCATTGCAGGGTTTTGACACCCTTGCGAGAGTGCTTGGTAACCAGCAGAGCTGTGCCCTGTTATCACTGCAGGCAACAAAGCTCTGATTGACAGCTGAGCTCAGGTTGAGTCGTGCGTCTGTGTTTGTTTGTGTGTGTGCGTCTCTAGGTCTGTTGGTGTTTGTGTGTGAGTGTGCATGCATGCACATTGGAGCTGGAGTAGACTCAAGCCATCTCACTCTACAGTCCTCTCTGCAATCATCTCTGTAATCAAAAAGCTCTGTCTCACTGCAGAATTAGGCATTCTCCAAACATCACATTTCAATTTCAGAATGTTTTTGTTGCTTCTGCTGCTCTATCGTTCCCTTTCTCCAAACATCAAATTGAAGTTAAGGGTTAAGTTTAGACACGCATTCTGAATAAGGTTTTGGGATTATCATAAAATAAAAAATATGCTAATCTAGAGTCATGGGATTACGCCCATCTGGCACCCCAGTCCACCCCATCTGGCACCCCAGTCCACCCCATCTGGCACCCCAGTCCACCCCATCTGGCACCCCAGTCCACCCCATCTGGCACCCCAGTCCACCCCATCTGGCACCCCAGTCCACCCCATCTGGCACCCCAGTCCACCCCAGTCCACACCATCTGGCACCCCAGTCCACCTCAGTCCACCCCATCTGGCACCCCAGTCCACCTCAGTCCACCCCATCTGGCACCCCAGTCCACCCCATCTGGCACCCCAGTCCACCCCATCTGGCACCCCAGTCCACCTCAGTCCACCTCAGTCCACCCCAGTCCACCCCAGTCCACCCCAGTCCACCCCATCAGGCACCCCAGTCCACCTCAGTCCACCCCAGTCCACGCCATTGCAAAACCCAAGGCTACTTGATGGTAATGGAACTCACTATTGCCCCCCAGTGGCCAGTTTTGAAGGCTATTCCCAACGTCCTAAGGACATGGATAGATAGACCAGGTCCCCAGTGTCTGGTCTGGAGCGTGAAGTCACAAGCTCTGCTGGTCGGCTACTGCGTCGCAACCTAGCGGTGCCAAAAGCTCTGGTCTGCCCTAGAAAGCCTATGTAAATTCCGATCGCCAGAAACGGTCTCCCCAAAAAATGTTGACGTCCATTTTGGACTCTAAAATGAGTTTCTTAGGATCCTGTTCGATCCCCATGGTGAATTATTTTAAAGTTCGCTACAAATCGAGATATAGAAATAAATAGTGATCCATTCTTACAACTACATTTGTCGTCACACAGGACCACGTGCTGACACAGACCAATCATGGGCCGGCAGGCTACGAGGAGGCTCGCACCCTCATGCACGCTCTTTGCACGTGTCTCTCAGGCAGGATTAAAACGACGACATCGAACATGATCGGTTGCGAGTTACGGCCACTTTCACCATGATCCACAGGTGCCATTCAGCAGCATCCAGCCATATGAAGCGCTTCAAATACTTCCTGCTTCATGTACCATCTGAAGTTTTTCCATAAGAATACGTGGATGATATCCGCACTATCACTATCTACTGGTTTTAATGTCTATGGGATCGACGTCCAATTTTGAGGTCAATTTTGAACGATCTCTCTTCTGTAATACGCAGTGATACTAGCATCAACACTGCGGGACCAATATCTCTAGCGACGTGGAACAAGGAATTGTGTACTATCTGAGTTAATAATAATAATAATAATAATAATAATAATAATAGGCAGAGACTCAAGCTTTCTCCCTCCAAGATCAACTTTGCTGTATACTATAGGCTAGACTATAGTTGTTAGTTTGAGGGTTTATACTCCATCACTTTCCCCTGTATAACACCTAGTGATGTTAGAACACGTACAGGTTTAGCACCTACCTGCCTAGCCATATTTGTCTCCTAGGTTTGTCTCGCTAATTTCTGTCTGAATCCCCCCTCCCTTACTTTTACTCTCTCATTCTGTCTCTCTTGTTGTCTTACTCTTGTTCTGTCGCTCATTTCTGTCTGAATCCCCCCTCCCTTACTTTTACTCTCATTCTGTCTCTCTTGTTGTCTTACTCTTGTTCTGTCGCTCATTTCTGTCTGAATCCCCCCTCCCTTACTTTTACTCTCTCATTCTGTCTCTCTTGTTGTCTTACTCTTGTTCTGTCGCTCATTTCTGTCTGAATCCCCCCTCCCTTACTTTTACTCTCTCATTCTGTCTCTCTTGTTGTCTTACTCTTGTTCTGTCGCTCATTTCTGTCTGAATCCCCCCTCCCTTACTTTTACTCTCTCTCATTCTGTCTCTTTTATCGCCCCTCGCTTCCTTTTCCTTGTTACAGACATTGTGAGGATCCAGACTTCTGTGTAAAGAAACTCAACCGTTCCAGACTTTTGTTCGTGATCGTTGTACAAGAATGTGTGAAGGAAAATAGTTATTGTTGATCTGTGAATAAATGAGATCAGCACACTCACTTACCTTTAAACACTGAGCTATATGAGCAAAGCTGCCAGGACTATGAGATGTCTCATAACTACATAACTAGGCCTATCTATGGCTATACCTATAACTTGATTATAACATGGCAGGGCGACTATAATATGATTAACAACAGTTGTATAATTCACCAATTACCGTATTTAGCCCATAACACGTTATATGGTCATGACATGATTATAACTTAACTATCCTTTCTCTTACTCTCTCTCTGCCTTTCTCTCTCTTTCTCTCCCTCTTTTCTGTCTTTCTTTCCCTTTTCTCTTGCTTTCTGTCTCTCCCATCTCGCTCTTTCCAGCGTGAGAGACTGAGCTAGAGCCCACATTCTCCCCAAGCCCACACCAATTAACAATCACGCCAGAGAAGTTAGTGAACGAGAACGAGAGAGTGAAAGAAAGAGTGAAAGTGGGAGGACCTCCTTTTGAACACATGGAGGGGTGAGAGAAAGAAGGTGTGTGTGATACCAGTATGTGTGTGCGATGCTAGTTTAGCACAGTGGTTCCCAACAAGGGGTACTAGGACCCCTCGGGGTACTTGGCCTATCCACAGGGGGTACTTGAGACGACCAATGAGACCATAGGCCTACTTGTACAATGCACATGAGGGGGTACTTCAGGGGTACTCCAGGCAGAGCAACATTCAGTTGGTGGTACAATATGAATGATGCTACACAAAAATCTAATGGAATTTATTGGTTGCTTGATTGATAGATTGATGAACAGAGGACTTGAAATACAATGACTCCTGCCTGCATGTTAATATCCTGAGAGGATCCAGACCTGCTTCTGTAGATCATATTGTCTCTGCTTAATCAGGACTGTACACTCCCAGTACACATACAGGACTGTACACTCCCAGTACACATATAGGACTGTACACTCTCACACCTTATGGTGACACAATTGTGGGTGTTAATGTCTGTAAGCGAGGTCCGTAACACACAAAAATAGAATGAATAGAACGGGCTTGGAACCTCTAATCCTGGCAATTTGTATTGTGAACTTATGGGTACACTCACAATGGCTGCCTGGTATTGTGATGCTATCATTTCCATGGTAAAGTAGCATCTTCATTAAAATGATGTTAACTGATGTGGCTGATGCAATGGAATGTATTGTTTGTAATGTCAGTTGAGTTGATGGAAAAAACTCACAGCACCGATTAATGGGTACACTTCCTGCTTTGCTCCTATGGGTACACTCGCTATGGATAAACCTGCCAGTCCACCCATTATGCCATCATTGACTTGAATTGGGACGCCGGTTCTATTCATTCTATTTCTATGGTCCGTATAGCTGCAGAGGGTCACGCGGTAACGTGCAGTGCAGGTATGGGACAGACATCAGCGATACCAGGGGAAAAGACGAGCGCCACACACACACACAGTCCTTGTTCTGTGGAAGTGCATGTGTGTCCTCTTTGATATCAGCGCTGTGATAAAAACAGGAAACATCTTTATTACTTTGATTTTCTCTCTCTCTGCCTCAGAGGGTAGAGCTGACAACCAATATCATACATCCCTCTTCTGTGTGTGTTTGTGCATGGAAGCCAGCATTCATTTGATTTACGTGTGCGTGTGTTAAATATAACCGTGGGGCAACTAAAGGCTGTAATCCCAGGGAATGGTTGGATTAGAAGACAGGTCAGTGTCTAATCTAATGAATTGACTCTCACTTAAATGTACTTAACGCGGTTAGAGCACACACACACACACGTAAATCACTCTAATGCTGTTAGTCAGGACATGAAAGCACAACACAGGGGTACACACACTAGTGCCCTCTCTCTCCAGTCATGTCTCTTTACCCTCCCTCTCTTCTCCAGTCGTATCTCTTTACCATCCCTCTCTTACCCTCTCTATTTCTCTCTTCTGTCTGTGTAGGCTACCTGAAGACTAGGGGACTGAATATAGGTCACCACAACCTTACCAGGCAGAATAAGAGCATAACAGAAGTGTGTGTGTGAGTGAAGAGGAGCAGTGACTGTGGAGTGAACTCCCCTGAGCTAACACATGATGTCTCAGTGTCAGATCGTTTTACCCCTAACCTCTCCACACACACACACACACACACACACGGTGTGTGCTGGACACTGCACTGTCTGAACTCAGGCGTCATCTCTTAATCCTGTGACCCTCTGTATTCTGATTTCTATTTATGCTGGATTAAATTAATTTCATCCCACTAATTAAAAAACAACAACTATCTGATAACAGCTAATGTACTGTTCCATAAACTAAGTTTTACCTTGAGTTTTCTCTTGCTTCACCAAACATTGTATTTGTCAGACTGCTAATAAAGGTTGGTTAAAATGTGAATAATTGAGCAGGGAATGACTCCAGAGATTGATTGGTTGGTTGCATGGAGACAGCACTATCTCTGTTGCTGCTCCTGTTTGAAAGTGACACCAGAACAAGAGAGAGGTAAAGTAGGACAAGTCCTCATGGACCATTTCTCTCTCCCTGTCTCTGGGTCGCTGGTGGGCTGTAAAATGCTGTCTTGCGCACTCTCTTTCTCTCTGTTCTTTCTCCCTCTCTATTGCTTGGGTGATTGATAACGGTGGTATGCTGAAATGAGAGGGGTTTAGGGTGTGACTGGTGTATGCAAGTGAGTCGCAGTGATGAGGAGCCTTGCAGAGAAGTCAAAGGGGAAACGGAGGCCTATAAAATGTGTGTGTGTTTGTCCATCCATAATGTGCTGTCTATAGCCACAGTAAAGCGAATGAGAGAGTGTGATTATCGGAGAGAAGCTGTGTGTATCAGATGGATGGTGACACCATCCTGAATCATACCCACTGTTTAGAAGGTCAGAGAAAGAGTTCTAGAAGGTTTTACAGGGGATTGGGCTACTCTTCTGACTTTGCTCTTAGTTCTACTTTGTCATTTCCTCTGCCTATTTCTGTGTTTGGCTGTCAGTAAATGGATGACGTAGCAGGAGGTTGGCCCTGCGCTGTTCACTTGGTGTGTGTGTGTGACAGAGGGGGGTGGATCTCATTAGATTAGCCCACTTCTGATCCTGACAAACCTCTTGGTTTCTCTCTTTGGGATCTGAGCCTAACCTCCATACTGGTGTGTGTGTGTGTGTGTGTGTGTGTGTGTGTGTGTGTGTGTGTGTGTGTGTGTGTGTGTGTGTGTGTGTGTGTGTGTGTGTGTGTGTGTGTGTGTGTGTGTGTGTGTGTGTGTGTGTGTGAGCGAGCGTACATGTGCTCTATCTCAACATGTTTTGTAGATTTTGCTTGCCTCATACTATTAGAACTGTGATGCTATACAGTTAGATAACTGTGACCGTAGAACTACTGCTGCTGGTACTGCAAGTATGTGCTGTGTTCATGTTTGGTCTTTTCAATATAATGTCTGTCCCGTTTGGTTCCGAATGGATACACCACTGGTGTCCACGGTCTGAACCTGTCTTCCTGTCGTAGGGAGAAATTCCATGAGTGGAGAACACTCTAACCTTTATCCCCCTCCTCCATCCATCCCTCTGTTTTCACACCTTCCTCTATTGCTGTTGACTGTGACGTGTGTGTGTGTGTGTAAAACACTGCGATTCACTACCACCCTCATGTATCCCAACACCCAGCAGTAAGGACACAGCATCCACAGGGCATGTGTTAAGATTAGAGGTCGACCGATTATTCGGAATGTCTGATTTAATTAGGGCCGATTTCAAGTTTTATAACAATCGTAAATCTGTATTTTTTTATACCTTTATTTAACTAGGCAAGTCAGTTAAGAACACATTCTTATTTTCAATGACAGCCTAGGAACGGTGGGTTAACTGCCTTGTTCAGGGGCAGAACAACAGATTTTCACCTTGTCAGCTCGGGGGATTCAATCTTGCAACCTTACAGTTAACTAGTCCAACGCAATAACGACCTGCCTCTCTCTCGTTGCACAAGGAGACTGCCTGTTACGCGAATGCAGTAAGCCAAGGTAAGTTGCTAGCTAGCATTAAACTTATCTTATAAAAAAACAATCAATCATAACCACTAGTTAACTACATGGTTGATGATATTACTAGATATTATCTAGCGTGTCCTGCGTTGTATATAATCTGACTGGGCATACAAATATCTAAGTATCTGACTGAGCGGTGTTAGGCATAAGCAGGCGCGTAAACATTCATTCAAACAGCACTTTCGTGTGTTTTGCCAGCAGCTCTTCGTTGTGCGTCAAGCATTGCGCTGTTTATGACTTCAAGCCTATCAACTCCCGAGATGAGGCTGGTGTAACCGAAGTGAACTGGCTAGCTAGTTAGCGCGCGCTAATAGCATTTCAAACGTCACTCGCTCGGAGCCTTCTAGTAGTTGTTCCCCTTGCTCTGCATGTGTAACGCTGCTTCGATGGTGGCTGTTGTCGTTGTGTTGCTGGTTCGAGCCCAGGGAGGAGCGAGGAGAGGGACTGAAGCTATACTGTTACACTGGCAATACTGAAGTGCCTATAAGAACATCCAATAGTCAAAGGTTAATGAAATACAAATGGTATAGAGAGAAATAGTCCTATAATAATAATTCCTATAATAACTACAACCTAAAACTTCTTACCTGGGAATATTGAAGACTCATGTTAAAAGGAACCACCAGCTTTCATATGTTCTCATGTTCTGAGCAAGGAACTGAAACGTTAGCTTTCTTACATAGCACATATTGCACTTTTACTTTCTTCTCCAACACTTTGTTTTTGCATTATTTAAACCAAATTGAACATGTTTCATTATTTACTTGAGGCTAAATTGATTTTATTGATGTATTATATTCAGTTAAAAGAAGTGTTCATTCAGTATTGTTGTAATTGTCATTATTACAACAACAACAAAAAATTGTCTGATTAATCGGTATCGGCTGTTTTGGTCCTCCAATAATCGGTATCGGCTGTTTTGGTCCTCCAATAATCGGTATCGGCTGTTTTGGTCCTCCAATAATCGGTATCGGCTGTTTTGGTCCTCCAATAATCGGTATCGGCTGTTTTGGTCCTCCAATAATCGGTATCGGCGTTGAAAAATCATAATCGGTCGACCTCTAGTTCAGATACACACACACAGGGAATAATGTGCTAGTGACTTGTCAGACAAAAGGTTTGTTGATGTTTACAGCATGTGTATAGTGGTGTATTGGTTAGCTAGTGCATTAGCATGTTAGCTGTCTTCCATAGGACAGGAGGGCTTCTTACTGGTAGTAATGGATTGATTCATGCCAGGCCAGGTATGCACTCACTTGGGGTCTATTCATTAGTTCAAACTGTTGAAAAACGTTTTGCAGCAGAAAACTGTTTACAATTCAAATTAGTTTATATTGGACAAATACAGGTAGGTTCGTCCCATTTTCTTCAGTTTGGTTCCTAATGAATACACCGCTGGTGTCTCAGGTCTGAACCAGTCCCTGATAGATCTGTCCAGGCCTGGAGTTGATTAGCTTGGTAGAGACACACAGAACTGACTACCTAATAATAATCTCTCTCTTTGTCTCTTCACTTTTTCTCTCCCTCTTCCAGATGGTTCCCTCCCAAAAGAGCCCAAAGGAGACTTGTCCAGTCAGCTACCAGGTAGGATGACACGCATACACCAGCATTCTGTGTGTTCCTGTGATCTTCTACCCTCCCTTCCCCTTTCTCTCGTTTTGTTTCACTGTTTTGTCTGGGATCTACCATTGATGTCTGTCATAGCAGCATGTGTTTAGTGTGTGTGTTTTGACTGGGAGTGTTTTGACTGGGAGTGTATCTGCTGAAGTGTCCCCCTCCCCCTCATCTCTCCATTCTTGTCTAAAACGTATTTGTTTTACTTCCTTGTCTTTAGGCGGGGTTATAGGTCGAGGCTATTGTTCTGAGTCATTCAGCAGTGATGTCACTGGTCTGCCCTATAAAGGGGTTAAAATATGTGATGTCTTCTAAGATCTAAAGCTTGAAACCAGTCAATCTGGTGGCCTGCTCTCTCTCTCTCGCTGGTCACACTGGGATAGGGGGAGGGAGGGAGGGAGGAGAGGGGGATGGAGAGATAGTGTTACGTAACCCTGGTTGTGCCTTTGGTCCCTGACAGACATATGTTCAGTATGAGGGGCTAGGGTGGGCTGTTTCTCTCTCTCTCTCTCTTCTCATCCCTCCAGGTCATTGGGGTAACCCTGGCCTGTGTCTCAGTCTCTTACTCTACCCTGTTATTAGAAGTCTAGTCGAATGGAGAGAATGAGACGGGGAGAGATGGCGAGATTCAACTGGCAACTGACATTCTGGGGAAAACGAGATGGTCAGAGGGAGAGAGAAGGAATAGGGGATAAAGAGAGGGAGTGAGAAGTAAGCAGGGAAAAGAGAGCCTAGGACGGACCGGTGGAAAGTTTTGAAATCTATTATCAATGCTGGTCACTAGCACAGATGGGCAATTATTATTTGTATTTTTTATATATTTTTTTGTGTGTGTGTCAGCTGTACCCACAGTGAGGGCATTGTTAAAGTGCTGCAGCTGTGGCTGATCAGACTGGCCATCAGCCAATAAGATCGCCCCCTCAGTCTCCCGAGCCAATAGGATCACTCCCTCTGTTTCACCGACCAATCAAATCTCCGTGGGGCTGGGAGTTGGGAGAATCGGATGTCAATCAAAGTTACCAAACTAGGCTAATGGGGGGTAGAGTAGCTGGCAACAAGACTGAGAGAGAGAAAGACAGAAAAAGAGAGCGAGAGTGTGAGAGTGCATTGTGTCTAGTAAATAATTACTAACAACAATCTGGTTGATGAACTAGTAGAGAAAACGGTGGAGGGAGGGAGAGATTGAGAATGCTTAAGCCCTGAAAAACTGAAAGCCATAATGGGGAGAGGGAGAGGGGGAGAGAGAGACTCTCTCTCGTGACAATCCTCTCCGTCAGGACGTAGTGACACCTGCATCTATCTCACACACAGAGATTCACATTCCAGACTCTCTCAATTCGAAAGACTTTATTGGCTTGGAAAGTGTTGGCACACATTGCCATAGCAAACATAAAGACACATGTCAAATCAATGATAACGCAGATGGATAATAGTAAAAATGATAAGACTCAATGAGTAATAACATTTAACAGGACAATACGGTAAGAAATAAATTAAGACAATAATGAAATAGTGAGAAAGGCAGGTAGAAATGTTTCTGCTCTGGCTGGTCGTTCTACTAGCTGTCCCTGCAGTTGTGGCAGGAAGCTACACTTTTTGCAGGGAATATGGCAAAAATTGGGTTTTCTCCCAATAGTTATTGGATTTTCTGTTTTTGTTAAATCATTTTTGTATTTGTTTTAAATTTGGGGGAACATGTTGCTCATAAGTCTATAATTCTGTCAGATAGTCTGCCTCGTGTACTGTCTTACAGTGCTTCCATTATTTTGTGGTGTCTTCTAGCCACGCAAAGTACTTTGGGGGGTATTTATTTTTTCTCGCCAACATGGGTGGTGGAAATTATTATTTTTATAAAAGTATAAAAAATCAAGAACATACCTTTATTTACATAGAGTATTCAGACCCTTTCCTATGAAACTCGAAATTGAGCTCCGGTGTATCTTGTTTCCGTTGACCATCCTTTTAGATGTTTCTACAACTTGAATCGAGTCCACCTGTGGTAAATTCAATTGATTGGACAGAATTTGGAAAGGCACACACCTGTCTATATAAGGTCCCACAGGTGACAATGCATGTTAGAGCAATGAGGTCGTAGGAATTTTCCATAGAGCTCTGAGACAGGATTGTGTCGAGGCACAGATCTGGGGAAGGGTACCAAAACATTTCTGCCGCATTCAAGGTCCCCAAGAACACCGTGACCTCCATCATTCTTAAAGGGAAGAAGTTTGGAACCACCAAGACTCTTCCTAGAGCTGGCCGCCCGGCCAAACTGAGCAATCGGGGCAGAAGGGCCTTGGTCAGGGAGGTGACGAAGAACCCGATGGTCACAATGACAGAGCTCCAGAGTTCCTTTGTGGAGATGGGAGAACCTTCCAGAAGGACAACCGTCTCTGCCAGACAGAAGTCACTCCTCAGTAAAAGGCACATGACGACCCACTTGGAGTTGGCCGAAGGGCACCCATACCGTGAGAAACAAGATTCTCTGGTCTGATGAAACCAATATTGAACTCTTTGGCCTGAATTCTTAGCGTCATGTTTGGAGGAAAACTGGCGCCATCCCTACAGTGAAGCATGTTGGTGGCAGCATCATGCTGACTAGTCAGGATTGTGGGAAAGATGAACAGAGCAAAGTACTGAGAGATCCTTGATGAAAACCTTCTCAAGACTTCAGACTGGGGCAAAGGTTCACCTTCCAACAGGACAACAACCCTAAACACAGCCAAGACAACGCAGGAGTGGTTACGGGACAAGTCTCTGAATGTCTTTGAGTGGCCCAGCCAGAGTCCGGAATTGAAGCCGATCGAACATCTCTGAAGAGACCTGAAAATAGCTGTGCTGTGACGCTCCCCATCCAATCTGACAGAGCTTGAGAGGATCCTCGGAGAAGAATGGGACGAACTCCCCAAATACAGGTGTGCCAAGCTTGTAGCGTCATACCCAAGAAGACTCAAGGGTGTAATCTCTGCCAAAGGTGCTTCAACAAAGTACTAAGTAAAAGGTCTGAATACTTATGTGAATGTCATATTTCAGTTTTGTATTTTTCATGAATTTGCATAAATATTTTACCTGTTTTTGCTTTGTCATTAAGGGGTATTGTGTGTAGATTTGGGGGGGATAAATACATTTTAGAAGAAGGCTGTAACGTAACAAAATGTGGAAAAAGTCAAGGGGTCTGAATAATTTCCCTGACATCTGGACCTCTTTTGGAATATAATATTTGTCTTTTTTTAGATTGACTGTCAGTGCCCAGGTGCAACAGAACTGTTGCTGTAGCTCGTCTTTTGTGGGGAACAGAAGCACCAGATCATCTGCAAACAGGAAGCATTTTATTTCTGTGATGTTGAGAGTGAGACCAGGGGCTGTTGATTGCTCAAGTGTTTTAGCCAATTCATTTATATAGGTATTAAATAGACTTTGAGCTCAAGTTGCTCCCCTGTTTTACTCTGCACCCTTGGGGAAATAAATCTGTATGTTTATCTCCAATTTTGACTGCTCACTTGTTATTTCTGTACCTTGATTTGATGACGTCAAATGTTTTTACACCCACACCATTTTGTAATTAGTTTTATTAAAATGCCTTCATGCAAAATTGAATCTAAAAGCTTTTTGGAAATCTACAAAGCAGGAGATAATATTTATTTTCTTTTACATATTTTTCAATTGGGGTGTGTGTAGGGTATTTATATGGTCTGATGTTTTATAATTAGGTAGTAATCTAATTTGATTTCACTGAGAGAGTGCAGTAATTTGCTGTTCATGATAGTGCAGAACATTTTCCCCAGGTTACTGTTGAAACAAATGCCATGAGTATTGTTTGAATAATTGTCTGTTATCCAAACAGTTCTCCTCTATTCCCATATCCTCTCTGGAGAATGGGAACCAGTTTATATGTCACGTTCCTGACCGGTTTTCTGTTATTTTGTATGTGTTTGACGGTCAGGGCGTGAGTTTTGGGTGGGTAGTCTATGTTGTGTGTTTCTATGTTTGTTAAGGGTGACCTGATATGGCTCTCAATTAGAGGCAGATGGTTTTCATTTCCTCTGATTGAGAGCCATATTAAGGTAGGTGTTTTCACATTGTTTGTTGTGGGTGGTTGTCTCCTGTGTCAGTGTCTGTGTATGTTACGCCACACGGGACTGTTTTCGGTTTTGTTTGTTTGTTCGTTTTATGTAGTCAGTTTTCCTGTTCATGCGTTCTTCGTGTTTCATGTAAGTTCGTCGTCCAGGTCTGTCTACATCGTTTATTTGTTTTGTAGTTTATCAAGTGTATTTCGTTTCGTCTTCGTCTTGTTTAATAAATCATTATGTCATCATACCTCGCTGCACATTGGTCTTCCGATCCCTCTCTCCTCTCCTCGTCCGAGGAGGAGGAAGAGCAAGACAATCGTTACATTATGGTTAATACCAGGAATTCCAACACAGGCCTCAGTTGGAAAAGAGCCAGTGATGCAATGTATTTAGGCACGCCCTCTAAGCTATCCAAACTTACCATTACCCAAACCGGCCTGACCAATTCTCTCTCTCTGGCCCCTCATGAGGCCCATGTAACAGCTGACTTCAGATCAGTTGTCATGAGTTTAATCCGGACCATAACCATTATGAGATTAGCATTTTAACGTGCTCTGGATCATCATATCAACATGTTTGAGTGAGAGATGGTATGAAGAGAACTTCTCTGCTCTCCATACCTCCCTCTCCATCTGTCCTGGCAACTGGCATATACTGACTGACTGACACACACACACGCACACATTTCTCTTCTGTGCATGTTTGTACGTGTTTTATAGTGTGTGTGTGTTTGTCTGTAAATTGCTTTGTGACTGCAAGGAACTAATGCTCACTTCACCTCCCGGAGCCCTCCCTAATCCGCAGCCTTTGATGTGTCTGTTTGAGTCCAGTCCTACATAAAGAGAAACCGATGACGTAGGCTTTCACACGCAGCAGAGATTGATTTGGTCTTGCCTTATTTGCCTTGAAATGATACATACTGGCCTTGTTCTGATTTTGACCGTGAACACGACGCCATGGTCATCATTCTCAGGAAGAACAACCTACAGAATTGTCAAGTTCATTAACAAGGACACACACACACACTCCGTAACACAGGATTATTTGACCCTTTGTCACTTGCTCATGTATGATTCCGTAGATGCCAGACATAGATTGGCTGTAGCTATGGATCCCTTCAATCTATCGTATGACTTTCTGGCCTGAGTAACTCCTCACCCAAATACCCCCCCATACTCCCTCTATCCTCTCTCTCTCTCCTTCACTGCTGGGGGTGGTCATGTTACTGTTGGTCTGTCTCTGACTGTTTATTTTACTGCTGTGTTGTGGTCATGTTCCAGGATTGAGGAGTTTACCGACCGTACGTACAGTGGGGCAAAAAAGTATTTAGTCAGCCACCAATTGTGCAAGTTCTCCCACTTAAAAAGATGAGAGGCCTGTAATTTTCATCATAGGTACACTTCAACTATGACAGACAAAATGAGAAAAAAAATCCAGAAAATCACATTGTAGGATTTTTAATGAATTTATTTGCAAATTATGGTGGAAAATAAGTATTTGGTCAATAACAAAAGTTTATATCAATACTTTGTTATATACCCTTTGTTGGCAATGACAGAGGTGAAACGTTTTCTTTAAGTCTTCACAAGGTTTTCACACACTGTTTCTGGTATTTTGGCCCATTCCTCCATGCAGATCTCCTCTAGAGCAGTGATGTTTTGGGGCTGTTGCTGGGCAACACAGACTTTCAACTCCCTCCAAAGATTTTCTATGGGGTTGAGATCTGGAGACCTGCTAGGCCACTCCAGGACCTTGAAATGCTTATTACGAAGCCACTCCTTCGTTGCCCGGGCGGTGTGTTTGGGATCATTGTCATGCTGAAAGACCCAGCCACGTTTCATCCTCAATGCCCTTGCTGATGGAAGGAGATTTTCACTCAAAATCTCACGATACATGGCCCCATTAATTCTTTCCTTTACACGGATCAGTCGTCTTGGTCCCTTTGCAGAAAAACAGCCCCAAAGCAGGATGTTTCCACCCCCATGCTTCACAGTAGGTATGGTGTTCTTTGGATGCAACTCAGCATTCTTTGTCCTCCAAACATGACGAGTTGAGTTTTTACCAAAAAGTTATATTTTGTTTTCATCTGACCATATGACATTCTCCCAATCTTCTTCTGGATCATCCAAATGCTCTCTAGCAAACTTCAGACGGGCCTGGACATGTACTGGCTTAAGCAGGGGGACACGTCTCGCACTGCAGGATTTGAGTCCCTGGCGGCGTAGTGTGTTACTGATGGTAGGCTTTGTTACTTTGGTCCCAGCTCTCTGCAGGTCATTCACTAGGTCCCCCCGTGTGGTTCTGGGATTTTTGCTCACCGTTCTTGTGATCATTTTGACCCCACGGGGTGAGATTTTGCGTGGAGCCCCAGATCGAGGGAGATTATCAGTGGTCTTGTATGTCTTCCATTTCCTAATAATTGCTCCCACAGTTGATTTCTTCAAACCAAGCTGCTTACCTATTGCAGATTCAGTCTTCCCAGCCTGGTGCAGGTCTACAATTTTGTTTCTGGTGTCCTTTGACAGCTCTTTGGTCTTGTCCATAGTGGAGTTTGGAGTGTAACTGTTTGAGGTTGTGGACAGGTGTCTTTTATGCTGATAACAAGTTCAAACAGGTGCCATTAATACAGGTAACGAGTGGAGGACAAAGGAGCCTCCTAAAGAAGAAGTTACAGGTCTGTGAGAGCCAGAAATCTTGCTTGTTTGTAGGTGGCCAAATACTTATTTTCCACCAAATCCTACAATGGATTGAATGAAAATTACAGGCCTCTCTCATCTTTTTAAGTGGGAAAACTTGCACAATTGGTGGCTGACTAAATACTTTTTTGCCCCACTGTACATACCCAACCAGAAGCCATGGATTACAGGAAACAACCACACTGAGCTAAAGACTGGAACTGCCGCTTTCAAGGAGCGTGACATTAATCCGGATGCTTATTAGAAATGCTGCTACGACCTCCGACTAACCATAAACAGGAAAAGCTTCAATACAGGACTAAGATTGAATTCTACTACGCCGGCTCTGACTCTCGTTGGATGTGGCAGGGATTGCAAACTATCACGGTTTACAAAGGGCGGGCTGCCCAGTGACGTGAGCCTACCAAAGGATGCCTTTTATATGCTTGCTTTGAGGCAAGCAACACTGAACCATGCATGAAACCACCAGCTGTTCCAGATGACTGTGTGATCACTCTCTTCGTAGCCGATGTGAGTAAGACCTTTTTAAACAGGTTAACATTCAAAAGTCAGATTACCAGGACGTATGCGCTGGCCAAGTGTCTTTACTGGCATTTTCAACCTCTCCCTGACCCAGTCTGTAAAACCTACATGTTTCAAGCAGACAGCCGTAGTCCCTATGTCCAAGAACGGGAAAGTAGCCCGTCTAAATGACTATCGCTCAGTAGCACTCACGTCTGTAGCCATGAAGTGCTTTGAAAGGCTGGTCATGGCTCACATCAGCACCATCATCTCAGACACTCTGGACCCACCCACTCCAATTCACATAACGCCCAAACAAATCCACAGATGATGCAATCTCTATTGCAATCCACGCCGCCCTTTCCCACATGGACAAGAGGAACATCAATGTGAAAATGCTGTTCATTGACTACAGCTCAGCGTTCAACACCATAGTGCCCTCCAAGCTCATCACTAGGTAAAGAACCCTGGCATTGAACACTTCACTCTTCAACTGGATCCTGAACTTCCTGCCATGCTGCCTCCAGGTGGTGAGGGTAGGCAACAACATATCTGCCATGCTGACCCTCAACATGGGGGGGCCCTCAGGAGCGCGTGCTTAGTCCCTTCGTGTACTCCCAGTTCGCCCACTACTGCGTGGCCGTGCACGTCTCCCTACACCATTACATTTGCTGACGACAACGACGATTAGACAGCCAATAGGGAGGAGGTCTGCCAGGACTACAAACTGCCTCAATGTCAGCAAGACAAAGGTGCTGATCGTGGACTACGGGAAAAAGTGGGCCAAGCATGGGGGTATCGGGTCGAGAGCTTCAAGTTGCTCGGTGTCCACATCACTAAAGATCTATCACGGTCCACACTAGGGCCGTTACGGTGACCGTATTACCCCTACACCAGCGGTCACGAGTCATGACGGTAGTCAAATTCCACGTGACCATTTAGTCACGGTAATTAGGCTTCTCCCAGCTATGATTCTGCTGATGGTCATTAGCAGCCTACCGAACTTAATAACTGCCTGGTACTCAGCCCTCTATTGTCCCTCTGATCACGCTGACATCAATGCAAATGTATCGAAAATCTAACACTTCATGAGCTCATGTTGCGCAACATTTCTATTGGCTATGCAATTGTGTGAGGAAACAGAGTACTGGCTTCTATTAAAAAGAGGAGGATCCCATCAGCTTTCTATAGGCTAGGCCTTCTATATTTATATAAAGCATATTGCTTGTCTTTACAACAGGAGTATAGCCTACCTGGCTGGCATGAAAATGAACCACGGGAAAACCGTCCTCCATTCGCTATTTAAGTGCATAGATAACATCTACTGGTCCATTTGAAATCAAAACGCATTTCACAAATATTATTTAGTATATGTAAATACAATATTCAATCAAGAATATTTTGATGGGTGACAATATTAGCCTGTCACTTGTGAATGGTAAATTATCACTTGTGAATGATGCCCAGTTTAAGGCAAGAAACATTGCTTGCTTTTTTTTTTTGCGACTTTTTCAAATCCCAGTAGCAAGCCTCATGTAGCCTAGTCCATAGGCCTATATATTTTGATAAGGTTTGTATCACAACTAAAGTGGCCAAATAACTTCTTAAAATGAAGCAAATTTAATCCGCTTTACAACGGGTGTAGAGCCTAACTGGCATACATATGTAGTTTCACCATAAATATTTGTGGTGAACCATGTTTTCTGCTAATGGAACATTCCCACTTGCTAAGCAGCTACTGCCGTGTGCTTATTGCTGCACTTATAATGTGAAGAAATGGCCTAGTAGTTTATCAACATTTTAAGATGAATGTTCTCATCTTTTGCGTCAAGCTCATTGCTTAAAACAGTGGTTGTATTAATTTGGGATCTATCGCATCCCAATACTGTCCCAGACTATGTAATATTTATTTATTGCACAGAATAGAATAGGTCAACTTTTGTACTATGGGGGATAGTAGATTGATATAGGCTAGTGCTTTTGATGTTTGTTAGACCTACTCATCTTGTTGGCTGACGAAAAGTAAATGTGGACAGTTCTTTCAATATGCACCTCGGAATTGGATAAGGATGCACGCGGTGGCATCCCCGATGTGTCTGTCTTCACTTGTAGCCTGTGAGAAATTATAATTATTATATTCAGCCCAAGGGCACAACAGCCACTGGCCGCAAAAGGCATTGATTTCTTTACGGGGCATTATGGCCACACAAAGGAGAAAAGACTGGTGCAACACCAGCCTCAACGTCAACAGTGAAGAGGTGACTCCGGGATGCTGGCCTTCTAGGCAGAGTTCCTCTGTCCAGCGTCTGTGTTATTTTACCCATCTTAATCTTTTATTTGTATTGGCCAGTCTGAGATATGGCTTTTTCTTTGCAACTCTGCCTAGAAGGCCAGCATCCCGGAGTCGCCTCTTCACTGTTGACGTTGAGACTGGTGTTTTGCGGGTACTATTTAATAAAGCTGCCAGTTGAAGACTTGAGGCGTCTTTCTCAAACTAGACACTCTAATGTACTTGTCCTCTTGCTCAGTTGTGCACCGGGGCCTCCCACTTCTCTCTATTCTGGTTAGAACCAGTTTGCGCTTTTCTGTGAAGGGAGTAGTACAAAGCGTTGTATGAAATCTTCAGTTTCTTGGCAATTTCTCGCATGGAATAGCCTTAATTTCTCAGAATAAGAATAGACTGACGAGTTTCAGAAGAAAGTTATTTGTTTCTGGCCATTTGGAGCCTGTAATCGAACTCACACACGCTGATGCTCCAGATACTCAACTAGTCTAAAGAAGGCCAGTTTTATTGCTTCTTTAATCAGGACAACAGTTTTCAGCTGTGCTAACATAATTGCAAAAGGGTTTTCTAATGATCAATTAGCCTTTTTATAATGATAAACTTGGATTAGCTAACACAACGTGCCATTGGAACACAGGAGTGATAGTAGCTGATAATGGGCCTCTGTACGCTTATGTAGATATTCCATAAAAAATCTGCCGTTTTCAGCTACAATGTTCATCTACAACATTAACAATGTCTACACTGTATTTCTGATCAATTTGATGTTGTTTTAATGGACAAAAAAATTGCTTTTCTTTCTAAAACCAGAACATTTCTAAGTGACCCCAAACTTTTGAACGCTAGTGTACATATCTACCTCAACTCGGTACTGGTACCTGTATATACACTGAATGTACAAAACATTCGGGGCACCTTCCGAACAGCCTCAATTCGTCGAGTCATGGACACTATAAAAGGTTTTGAAAGCGTTCCACAGGGATGCTGGCCCATGTACTCCAGTGCTTCCCACAGTTGTGTCAAGTTGGCTGGATGTACTTTGGGTAGTGGACCATTCTTGATACACACAGGAAACTGTTGAGTGTGAAAAGCCCAGTAGTGCTGCAGTTCTTGACACAAACCGGTACGCCTGGTACCTACTACTCTGTTCAAAGGCATTTACATGTTTTTGTCACCCTCCTGAATGGCACAAATATACAATCCGTGTCTCAAGGCTTCAAAGTATTTTTTTAATCATTTCTCCTCCACTTCATATACACTGATTTGAAATGGATTTAACAAGTGATATCTAAGGAATCATAGCTTCACCTGGTCAGTCTGTCATCGAAAGAGCAGATGTTCTTAATGTTTTGTATAAACAGTGTATAGCCAAGTTATCGTTACTAATTTTGTATTTATTACTTTTATTATTACGTGTTATTACTTTAAAATTATTTCTCTTTTTTTGTCTCTGCATTTAAGGGCCTATAAGTAAGCATTTCACTGTTAGTCTACACCTGTTAACGAAGCATGTGACAAGTAAGATTTTATTTGAATTCTCTCTAAGCCACACACACGCACTCAGGGAGTTAAAACATGAGATTAAGAGCAGTTTGAGTAGAAGCCTGTTCCTCTCCTAAACCGACACAGGACACCAGCTCACACAGGAGGAGCTGCTAGCTTCTTAGTTTAGCATACATTGGCCTAGCTTAGCACCACTCCTCAAAAGCAATTGTTGTTTTTTTGCCCCCAAAATATCTCTTATCCTTGGTTAGCTTAATTTTGATAGCATAGGATTATGGGGCTAATTCTTGTCTTTCACAATGTAATTAGCATCTGTTTTGGCGTAGCTTAGCTGGGGGTGTGTTAGCAGAGGAGCTAGTTTCACATGCTGCCTGGCCGGTTGGAGTGACAGACTTTGTAAAACTGGGAATAAAACACGTGTTGGAGGATAAAGTCCACACTGGTGACCCTTTTCACGTGTGGCTTTACACACCGACAGGCTCCGCCCTCATCCAGCTGACGGGTATGCCAAACGTTTTGGGTGTATCATCTAAAATAGCAACAGGTTCATTTTTTATGGTGTACCACGTGGTGCTCTGACCAAAGGAATAAAGGGCCATTTCAGATTCTGCCTTTTGATCAGGAGAGGAAGTATCTTTATAGAGTATCTAGATGCACTATTCCACTCTCCCCTCTTTGGTTTGAATGGTAAAGTAATGGTTAAAGACAGCCACTTTTTTTGAAGAGTGAGGGCGGGAAAGAGAGAGAAAAAACAGAAAGTGGCCCATCCCTCCACCAGTGTCCGTTTGCTGTGGTCGAGTCAGGGTGACATCATCGTCTGCAGCAGTATTGCAGGGTTTTTACTTTCCTCAAGTCCTCTCTTTTTTTCTTGTTCACTCGTTTTTTTTTTTTTTTTTGCTCGTCCATCCTGGCTGTCACTTCTCAGCTGCTTTCATAAATCCTCAACTCTCACTATTTCTCTCTGTCTCTCTCTCTGTCTCTGTCTCTGTCTCTGTCTCTGTCTCTGTCTCTCTCTCTCTGTCTCTTTGTGGCCTTGTGTGTATCAGATATTTGTGTGTGTATAGTTGCAGCTGTAATTCTATGGATTCTGGCCTGTCTAGCTACTCCCATAAGTGTAAAGATGTCTGTGAAATAACACATCCTACTGTGTGTGTGAGCTGTATTTTAAAAGCAATTAGCTGTTTTATTTCCTAATCCTCAAAATGCACAGTGGGATTAATAATATACCCAATCTGTCACACACATACAGACACACACAGATGCACAGTCACTCTCACCCCTCTCCCTCCCCCTGACTGAGTATGGTTGTGGGAGTGTGGAAAGTGTTCCAGAAGCTCACCACAGGGGCAGCTGAATATAGAGGAGCTCAGGTCATAACACACTAGAAGTAACACTGGAATTATTATGGAATACAGAGCAGGGCCAAGGAACACACACACTTCTGCTTCCTACAGACAGACTACTAGGAGCCTGTCTGAGTCTGGTCACTACTCTCCCATCTGACGTGGATGTGTGTTATTATAATTGAATAAAGAGGGCTATTGCTATGAGGAGCTATACAGTATCAGTTTAGTGAATTCACAGAGCACTACAAGGCTTTCACTACCCACTTACACACACACACACACACACACACACACACACACACACACACACACACACACTTTCATCTACTGTAAAGACAAACCTTAACGTCCATCACCATTCTACACCCGGCACAGCCAGAAGAGGTCTGGCCACCCCTCAGAGCCTGGTTCCTCTCTAGGTTTCTCCCTAGATTCCTGCCTTTCTAGGTTTTTTTTCCTAGCCACCGTGCTTCTACATCTGCATTGCTTGCTGTTTGGGGTTTTAGGCTGGGTATCTGTACAGCACTTTGACATCTGCTGGTGTAAAAAGGGCTTTATAAATACATTTGATTCAAGTCCATGGTAACCAACTGAGATAAAACCTAGGTATTTGGCTATTGCACGAACCACCTCCGCTCTCTTAAGTGGGTGGGCTTTGCAATACAATTTGTATTTATGTATTTAATCTCATTGTACCCCCTCGGGGAAGTTGAGAGAGAGAGATGAAAATGAGAGTAAACTGTAGCTCATTATTTTCTTGTCACCTCAGATATTGGAGGATTACTATAGCAATACATACACCCACAATGCCTTTGGGAAGCGAGGCATGCCATGCCCCCAGATGTGTGTGTGAGTGTGTGTGATACTTTCCCCCAAGCTCTAAATGTATTGCCCATGAATAATAGCATGATAGAAAGATGTATGTGTATAGTGTGTGTGTGTGTGCTCACTTACTCCTCTGTGAGGCGCTGTAACATTGCAGAAAGAGAGTAATGCCACTCGCGAGCTCCAATTCAATTCAAAGGGCTTTATTGGCATGGGAAACATGTCTACATTGCCAAAGAAAGTGCAATAGATACAACAAAAATTAAATCAACAATCAGAAATTAGCAGTAATCATAACACTTCAAATGTTATTACTGGCTGTGTTAATTAACAATGTGCAAATAGTTGAAAATTAATAGACAGATAAATATAGTTTGCATTTACAATGGTATTTATGCTTCAGTGGTTGCCCTTCTCTTGTGGCAACAGATCACAAATCTTGCTGCTGTGATGGCACACTGTGGTATTTCACCCAATAGATATGAGTTTATCAAAATGTGCATTTGTTTTCAAATTCTTTGTGGGTCTGTTTAATCTGAGGAAAATATGTCTCTCTAATATGGCCATACATTTGGCAGGAGGTTGGGAAGTGCAGCTCAGTTTCCACCTCATTTTGTGGGCAGTGGGCACATAGCCTGTCTTCTCTTGAGAGCCAGGTCTGCCACTGAGTCTGTAAATCGACAAAGTTTTCCTTGGTCAGGTATTCAGCCCCTGTGTACTCTCTGTTTATGGTCAAATAGCATTCCAGTTTGCTTTGTTTTTTAAAATTAGTTCTTTCCAATGTGTCAATTAATTAATAAACTTATTTTTTCTCATGATTTGGTTGGGTGTTGCTGTACTGGGGCGCTGTACTGGGGCTCTGTGGGGTCTGTTTGTGTTTTGTGAACTCTTCTCTAGGTTCATCTCTCTGTAGGCAGGGGCGTTGACAGAATTTTGGGGCCCCATGGAGAAAAATCAAAAAAACCTACCGGGCCCCTAACAGAAATCAGAATGTTTCAGATTCAAATAACGTACTGAACAATATGTGTTATTAAATGTACTAACTATAAGCTTCTGCTGCTCTATACTATAATTGAGCAGATTCTAGTTTCCACCTTCATCCTTTGCCTAAATTAACAGTATTGCAAACAGTATTGGTTCCTAATGTTAACAAAAGCTGTCTGTGTCATGAGATTTTTAAGATGCTTTATTATAAATAACTACGCAATTGGTGACTTATTTTTTAATATATGGTATTGTAGTCAGTTTTAATGAAGAAATGACCAACGATCCATGTTTCAGATTTAATAATTTATTACCAATTCTTATTAACAAGGCAAAGTCTTTAAATTCCTTTTTTTTCTCAATTATTTCCTATCCACCTGTTCCCTGAACTTTGTGTACATATCTCACCAATAATACATTTAGGTCAGTATGGGAAATGTCTGGAGTTACGTCACATATAACTGAGTAATAGATTGCGTCTTCTCTTTCATCAAGTATTGTTTTCAACACCCTTTGACCCCATATTCCTATGAACTCGTTTTGTCTCCCAGGGCTGTGAGGTAATGAGTCAGTCGTGCTCCTTTCTTTTTGTCCCTGACTTTCTGTAAGTGCTCACGTAATAGCGGGTCATACATTGACAACAGTTCCAGTAAGCCTAGGTATGTCCATTATGCACATCATCAAGATTACGTGATTTCCCCCAGAATGGCAGATTCCTAGATGCTAAGTACAGTGTCACATCCAACATCCTTTCTAGAAGTGCTCTGTTTTTATACATTTCTGACTGGATTTGTTCCTGCAGCTGACTGTCTATACCTGTAGCTGTTGTTACGGTATGCTGCAGATTTTTCCAGTAACAGTTCTTGCGAGACACCATCCTCATGCTCTGGTAGTTTGTCATACGTTCTCCGCCATTTCACTGATATCTTATAGCCATCCTTATAGACATCCTTATTTCCATCCTTATTGCCATCTTATAGCCATCCTTATATCCATTTTATAGCCATCCTTATATCCAGCTTATAGCCATCTGTCACGCCCTGACCTTAGTTATCTATGTTTTCTTTATTATTTTGGTTAGGTCAGGGTGTGACTAGGGTGGGTATGCTAGTTTTGTAAGTCTAGGGGTGTTGGTACGTCTAGGCATATGTATGTCTATGGTGGCCTGAATTGGTTCCCAATCAGAGGCAGCTGCTTATCGTTGTCTCTGATTGGCTACCTAAATATGATCCCCATTTTCCCTTTTGTGTTCGTGGGTTCTTATTCTATGTTTAGTTGCCTTTCTGCACTATCCATATTAGCTTCACGGTTCGTTTTGTTATTTTGTTTGTTTTGTTCAGTGTTTATTCTTATAATAAAGAAGAATGTACGCTTATCCCGCTGCGCCTTGGTCACCTCCTTTTGATGGCCGTGACACCATCCTTATATCCAGCTTATAGCCATCCTTATATCCAGCTTATAGCCATCCTTATATCCAGTTTATAGCCATCCTTATATCCAGTTTATAGCCATCCTTATATCCAGTTTATAGCCATCCTTATATCCAGTTTATAGCCATCCTTATATCCAGTTTATAGCCATCCTTATATCCAGCTTATAGCCATCCTTATATCCAGTTTATAGCCATCCTTATATCCAGCTTATAGCCATCCTTATATCCAGTTTATAGCCATCCTTATATCCAGCTTATAGCCATCCTTATATCCAGTTTATAGCCATCCTTATATCCAGTTTATAGCCATCCTTATATCCAGTTTATAGCCATCCTGATATCCAGCTTATAGCCATCCTTATATCCATCCTGATATCCAGCTTATAGCCATCGTTATAGCCATCCTTATATCCAGCGTATAGCCATTATTATAGCCATCCTTATATCCAGTTTATAGCCATCCTTATATCCAGCGTATAGCCATCCATATAGCCATCTTATAGCCATCCTTATATCCAGTTTATAGCCATCCATATAGCCATCCTTATATCCAGCGTATAGCCATCCATATAGCCATCTTATAGCCATCCTTATATCCAGTTTATAGCCATCCATATAGCCATCTTATAGCCATCCCAGAGAACTGGGTGATGGTTTATTTTGCCCATGAGTAAAAAAAAACACATGGAATGCAATATAATGCCTTTACACTCTTACTATAACTAAGCCAGTCTCTCTATAATCTCTTCCATTTGTTGACTTACTGTACTGTAAATAGTTGGGGAATGGCTCGTCTTCTGAGTCTGGGGGCATGATTTTATACAGTTCTGTCTCCTCACCACACCTGTTGGCTAGTCTGTGAACAATAGCTTCTCTTTCGTGGTCTTGTACTTTCTCTGGCCACAGTGCTGGATCATCTAAAACCTCATCTGTCCACTCTTCCTTTCCCTTATTACTTGCTTGTTCAATCTCTTCTGTCACTCCTTCACTGGCACTGCTGCTACTCTTTAACTCCTCTTCCTCCTCCCTGCTCTCCTCTGCATCCGTCTGACAGCTTTCTGCTGACATTCTGCCTACCTGGGGCTCTCTAAGCACTTGGAAGTGAGTAAACAAAGGGAATTTTAGGTTTAATGTTCGCTCCTACAAAGGTTACCATACTAAAAATCTACCACTGAAAGAAAAAACGTTTTAACAGTATACATATCAAATAGAATACATATTTAAGTGTGTCTAAGTCATCATGTGCCGAACTTTACAATTTAAAAAATGGTCTAGTTATGCTGCTGCTGCTACAAAACAATTGTCTCACCTCCAAGGTCCACTTCATGTAGTAAACACATGTTGGGATCTTTGTATACAGCAGTAGTAGTAGTAGCAGCATCTACAGTATGGATAGGTAGGCTACATGTTAGGTTTTAATTTTAGTCTAGCTAGCTAACAAATATCACGCAAATATTGGGGAATACAGTTATAATAATATCGAAATAATAGCTAATTAGCTAGCCATAGCTGGTAGTGAGTCCACGGTAAGCGGGTACCTGTAGCTAGCAGGCTATCAAGCTAGCTATATTGGCTAGCTAGGCTACTCAGTTCGGCAGGCCGTCTGCACTGACTTACAACTCAAATCCATCTCCTCGTTTTTTTTTCTGGCAAAAAACGAGGAGTAATTTTCCCCCCTGAACTTTGCTTTTTGTCTCTGTTTCCTTTCTTTCCTTTTCTGGAAACGCAATTTATTTTTGGAGGGGGGCATAGCGGTTATCTCTCGTGAACTGTCAGTTGTGATGCGGCCTCAGGGCATTCATGCTTTTTGCGCTTCACGGATCAGCGCAGAGCTGTTGTGAAGGAAGTTGTCAAGGCAGTGAGTTTGTGTTGGTACATGACCCGCCACCTACTGTCAACCAATGTGGCGCTATACGGAGCCCTCTGCAGTGTTACACAATTTGGGAGACACACGACGATGAAGTACGGAGCTCAATTTGGCCTCTGCAAGCCTCCAGTGGCTCCGCAATTGCGTCACACCCTCCACACGGAGCTTCCAACCACATTTTCACATTAAGCCTAAATTGGCTTTAATTCTGCTCTGCATGCATTATTTGGTGTTTTATGTTGCACACGGAGGATGTTTTTGCAGAATTCTGCATGCAGTCTCAATTTGGTGTAGTCCAATTTTGTGAATTCTTGGTTAGTGAGTGGACCGTAGATCTTACAACCGTAGGATGCTGAAAACGCAGATCCTACGCTAGTTATTGGGGTCAAATTTGTCTCCACTTTTGTAGATTGGGGTGATCAGTCCTTGGCTCGAAATATTGGGGAAGATGCCAGAGCTGAGGATGATGTTAAAGAGTGTAGGTATAGCCAATTGTGGTCTGTATATTTTGTCATTTAATTTAGGATACCATCAACACCACAGGCCTTTTGGGGTTGTATGGTTTGTATTTTGTCCTGTAGTTCATTCAATGTAACTACCAGAACCCGCTGGATTCTCCAGTTTTTAAAAGCTGATTCTGAGATTTGTCATTGATCATGATTATGTTTTTGCGGTTTGTTCTTTTTTATAGATCCAAACGATTGGAGAAGTGGTTTATCCATATGTCTCTGTTTTGGATAAATGGCTCTTTGTGTTGTTGGTTTAGTGTGTTCTAATTCTCCCAGAAGTGGTTACATTCTCTGGATTCTACATTGAACTGGTTTCTATGCTGTTTGTTTCACTATAGTGAAGGCGCAGGCTCAGGTTTTCTTGGTCTCTGTGTTTGTGGATGGATAGCTTTCTCAATTTCTTTCTTAGGTTTTTGCATTCTTCATCAAACCATTTGTCATTGTTGTTCATTTTCTTATGTTGTCTGCTTTAAAGAAAAAAATGTTATAGGGAAGCTGAAAAGTCAAATATACTGTTTAGGTTTTCTACTGCCAAGTTTACACCTTCACTACTGTAGTCAAACGTTTTGTAGAGGAAGTTAGTTTTTTTTGGTAGATTTCTACACTACTTTTCTTCCATCTATAGTAGAATGCAGTTTGTTCGGCTTTGATGTCTCATGATTCAGTATTGCACTGTTCAGGTAAACTATGTTTTTGCTGTGATCTGATTGGTGTGTCAGTGGACTGACTGTGAACACTCCCTCCCTGGGTTGAGGTCAGTGATAAAGTGATCTACAGTACTACTGCCAAGGGATAAGCTGTAGGTGTACCTACCATAGGAGTCTCCTCGAAGCCTACCAGTGACTACGTACAGACCCAGCGTGTGACAGAGCTGCAAGAGTTGTGACCCGCTTTTTTTGTTGTTTGTATTTGTGTCTAGGGGGGAAAATTGCGGAGGAAATGCTGTCACCTCCAGGTAGAGGTTTGCCCCCCTGTGTGCTAAAAGTGTCAGGTTCTTGTCCAGTTATGGCGTTTAGGTCGCCACAGACTAGTATATGGAGAAACTTTCATTGTTAAAGTATGGGGATTCTACTGGGGGAATGTACAGTGCCTCTGGAAAGTATTCAGACCTCTTGACTTTTTCCACATTCTGTTACGTCAGTCTCATTCTTAAATGGACTAAATAAAAATCTTCAGCAATCTACACAATACCTCATAATGACAAAGCAAAAAAAACAGGTTTTTATTCATTTTTGCAAATGTATAAAACAAAAAAAAAATATTTACATAAGTACCCTTATGCTATGACCCTTTGCTATGAGACTCGAAATTGAGCTCAGCTGCATCCTGTTTCCATTAATCATCCTTGAGATGTTTCAACAACTTGATTGGAGTCCACCTGTGGTAAATTCAATTGATTGGACATGATTTGGAAAGGCATACACCTGTCTATATAAGGTCCCACAGTTGACAGTGCATGTCAGAGCAAAAACCTAGCCATGAGGTCCAGGGAATTGTCAATGGAGCTACGAGACAGGATTGTGTATTGAGGCACAGATCTGGGGAAGGGTACCAAAACATTTCTGCTGCATTGAAGGTCCCCAAGAACACAGTGGCCTCCATCATTCTTAAATGGAAGAAGTTTGGAACCACCAAGACTCTTCCTAGAGCTGGCTGCCCGGCCACACAGCAACCAGGGGAGAAGGTCTAGGACAGAGCTCTAGAATTCCTCTGTGGAGATGGGAGAAACTTCCAGAAGGACAACCATCTCTGCAGCACTCCACCGATCAGGCCTATACGGTAGAGTGGCCAGACGGAAGCCACTACTCAGTAAAAGGCACATGACAGCCTGCTTGGAGTTTGCCAAAAGCTACCTAAAGACTCTCAGGCCATGAGAAACAAGAGTCTCTGGTCTGATGAAACCAAGATGGAACTCTTTGGCCTGGATGCCAAGCATCACGTCTGGAGGAAACCTTGCATCATCCCTACGGTGAAGCATGGTGGTGGCAGCATAATGATGTGGGGAAGTTTTTCAGTGGCAGGGACTGGGAGACTAGCGCTCAGGACCTCAGACTCAGGACTTGAAACTGGGGCGAGGGTTCCCCTTCCAATAGGACAACGACCCTAAGCACACAGACAGACAACGGAGGAGTGGCTTCAGGACAAGTCTCTGAATGTCCTTGAGGGGCCCAGCCAGAGCCCAGACTTGAAGCCAATCTAACATCTCTGGAGAGACCTGAAAATAGCTGTGCAGCGACATTCCCCATCCAATTTCTAAAAACCTGATTTTGCTTTGTCATTATGGGGTATTGTGTGTAGATTGATGAGGGGGAAAAACAATTTCATCAATTTAAGAAGAAGGCTGTAACGTAACAAAATGTGGAAAAAGTCAAGGGGTCTGAATACTTTCGGAAGGTACTGTAGGTAGCACACGTGGACATTTTTCTCTGTTGAGATCATTTCCTTATTTATTTCTATCTAAAATGCTCCTGTTTTGATGAATTTTAATAGTGGGTTAGGTCTGCTCTATACCAAATTAGCATACCCCCTGAGCCTTTTCCGTGTTTTAGTCCTGGTAGTTTGGTGGATGGGATTACCAGCTCTCTGTAACCTAAAGGGCAACACGTGGGTACATCTCCTCTATACCATGTTTCTTGTAGGATGACAATGTCTGTGTTCCTGCTCTTTAGGCCAAAGGCAGATGACCTCAGGCCTTGTATATTTCAGGAAGAGATGGTAAAGGATTTGTGTTCCATAGTGTCCGGTGTTATTCTTGTGGTTTTGCAGGCAGCATACCACCTTGCATTCCACTGCTGGCTTGCTTCTGAAGCTAAGCAGGGTTGGTCCTGGTCAGTCCCTGGATGGGAGACCAGATGCTGCTGGAAGTGGTGTTGGAAGGCCAGTAGGAGGCACTCTTTCCTCTGGTCTAAAAAATATCCCAATGCCCCAGTGATTGGGGACACTGCCCTGTGTAGGGTGCCGTCTTTCGGATGGGATGTTAAACGGGTGTCCTGACTCTCTGAGGTCATTAAAGATCCCATGGCACTTATCGTAAGAGTAGGGGTGTTAACCCCAGTGTCCTGGCTAAATTCCCAATCGCTCTCAAACCATCATGGTCACCTAATAATCCCCAGTTTACAATTGGCTCGCTCATCCTCGTCCTCTCCCCTGAAACTATTCCCCAGGTCATTGCTGTAAATGAGAACGTGTTCTCAGTCAACTTACCTGGTAAAATAAAAAGGCTTGGACCATTAGGTGTGAGCAGTGCATGCTGAGCGTCTGGTGAATGCCTCTTAGGTCGATGGATGTGGCTTGGGCGGGTGCATTAGTGGGGGTTGGGCCTGTTACTCTGCTCACGGCCTGGGCATATGTCTGGCTGCCATGTTGAGGTCCTTGGTGCAGGGGTGGAGGGGCATAGGTCTGATCTGGGGGGGCCTATATAGGGTGTGGCTAGGGTTTGTTTGGTCTGTGGTCTGGTTGTAGGTCCTCTGGTTGTATCTCTCTCTGTCTCTGTCTCTCTGTAATGACTGTGTTGTCCTGGATTACTCTAAGCACAGACATGTATGAGTCTGCAGGGAGAGAGTAAGGGAAGAAGGGAGGGAAAGAGAGGGATAGAGAGAGGGTAGAAGGGCTGTGGTGGCATAAATAATATAGTCCAACTCCTGCATGATATGGAGAGATTGAAGAGGGAAACAGGTGATAGAGAGAAAATAGTAGAGACACAGGGTTAGAGATGAATTGGCCAGCAGGGGCTCTTTATCTCATTATGAAATAATGAGCTATTAATGTCGTGCTGCTACTGTGGTGTAGGTGTTGTGCTGTTTGGGGGTGTAGGTAGGTAGGTTTTTCTCTGTCTAGTGAAGGACAGGTAGTGGTCTCATTTTTGTCAACACATAACCAGGAAATAAAGTCTACCTTTTTCTCCTCGTCTCTCTCTGGGTAAGACACTAATATAACAGCTCTTTGTTTGACCAACCTTCCCTTTTTAACTCTTGAAGCAGGTGTAAGTTCCTACTTCTGAAACCCTCAATTATTCCTCTGTGTGTGTGTTCTTGCATCATTAAACTAGGGTTCAAAGCCAGTTTCTAAGAGTCAGTGGAAACATCTCTGTCAGTCAGATGGCTTCTTCAGTGGCAGGGATTTTCCTCCCATCAACTGAGCCCGAAATAAACCTATTCTCTCCACCACTCTTCAACAGTTACTCCAGCCAGACAAAATCAATATCGTGTT
>NC_074696.1:22419294-22451794 GCF_029448725.1 Salvelinus fontinalis
CTACACACACTGACCTCGACACACACTGACCTCTACACACACTAACCACTACCAGGCATGAAGCTACACACACTGACCTCTACCATGCATTGAGCTACACACACTGACCTCTACACCTACTGACCTCTACACCCACTGACCTCTACACCCACTGACCTCTACACACACTGACCTCTACACACACTGACCTCTACCAGGCATGGAGCTACACACACTGACCTCTACACACACTGACCTCTACCAGGCATGGAGCTACACACACTGACCTCTACACACACTGACCTCTACCAGGCATGGAGCTACACACACTGACCTCTACACACACTGACCTCTACCAGGCATGGAGCTACACACACTGACCGCTACCAGGCATGGAGCTACACACACTGACCTCTACCAGGCATGGAGCTACACACACTGACCTCTACCAGGCATGGAGCTACACACACTGACCTCTACCATGCATGGAGCTACACATACTGACCTCTACCATGCATGGAGCTACACATACTGACCTCTACACACACTGACCTCTACACACACTGATCTCTACCATGCATGGAGCTACACATACTGACCTCTACCATGCATGGAGCTACACACACTGACCTCTACACACACTGACCTCTACACACACTGACCTCTACACACACTGACCTCTACACACACTGACCTCTACACACACTGACCTCTACCAGGCATGGAGCTACACACACTGACCTCTACACACACTGACCTCTACACACACTGACCTCTACCAGGCATGGAGCTACACACACTGACCTCTACACACACTGACCTCTACACACACTGACCTCTACCAGGCATGGAGCTACACACACTGACCTCTACCAGGCATGGAGCTACACACACTGACCTCTACCAGGCATGGAGCTACACACACTGACCTCTACACACACTGACCTCTACCAGGCATGGAGCTACACACACTGACCTCTACCAGGCATGGAGCTACACACACTGACCTCTACCAGGCATGGAGCTACACACACTAACCTCTACCAGGCATGGAGCTACACACACTGACCTCTACCAGGCATGGAGCTACACACACTGACCTCTACCAGGCATGGAGCTACACACACTGACCTCTACACACACTGACCTCTACCAGGCATGGAGCTACACACACTGACCTCTACACACACTGACCTCTACCAGGCATGGCGCTACACACACTAACCTCTACACACACTGACCTCTACCAGGCATGGAGCTACACACACTGACCGCTACCAGGCATGGAGCTACACACATTGACCGCTACCAGGCATGGAGCTACACACACTGACCTCTACCAGGCATGGAGCTACATACACTGACCACTACCAGGCATGGAGCTACACACACTGACCTCTACCAGGCATGGAGCTACACACACTGACCTCTACCAGGCACTGACCTCTACACACACTGACCTCTACCAGGCATGGCGCTACACACACTAACCTCTACACACACTGACCTCTACCAGGCATGGAGCTACACACACTGACCTCTACCAGGCACTGACCTCTACACACACTGACCTCTACCAGGCATGGCGCTACACACACTAACCTCTACACACACTGACCTCTACCAGGCATGGAGCTACACACACTGACCGCTACCAGGCATGGAGCTACACACACTGACCGCTACCAGGCATGGAGCTACACACACTGACCACTACCAGGCATGGAGCTACACACACTGACCTCTACCAGGCATGGAGCTACACACACTGACCTCTACACACACTGACCTCTACCATGCATGGAGCTACACACACTGACCTCTACACACACTGACCTCTACCAGGCATGGAGCTACACACACTGACCTCTACCAGGCATGGAGCTACACACACTGACCACTACCAGGCATGGAGCTACACACACTGACCGCTACCAGGCATGGAGCTACACACACTGACCTCTACACACACTGACCTCTACCAGGCATGGAGCTACACACACTGACCTCTACCAGGCATGGAGCTACACACACTGACCACTACCAGGCATGGAGCTACACACACTGACCACTACCAGGCATGGAGCTACACACACTGACCTCTACCAGGCATGGAGCTACACACACTGACCTCTACACACACTGACCTCTACCATGCATGGAGCTACACACACTGACCTCTACACACACTGACCTCTACCAGGCATGGAGCTACACACACTGACCTCTACCAGGCATGGAGCTACACACACTGACCGCTACCAGGCATGGAGCTAGACACACTGACCGCTACCAGACATGGAGCCACACACACATGCATTCTGAGTGTGAGAGTTTATAGCTGTCACCCGTGGCTACTGAGAGGTCAGACCCCATACACTTGACCTTTGACCCCTCATCTGCAAGTTCTCAACTCTTTTAGTGTTGAAAATGATGTCTTGGTGTGTTTTTGATTGTGTGTGTCATTTCTCTATTGTCTGACTCCATTCTCCTCCTGTGTGTAGCCAAGGTCACTGACAGACGGACCATAATGAACAGAAGAGAGAAATAGAGAGTGGAAGAGAGTGGTTGCTATAGCGTTGAGTTACTGTCTGTCATAATCATTTCCCATAATGCAGTTTGGTGAAGTCATTTATTTTGGAGGGAGGGAGGGAAAAAAGAGCAAGAGGGTAGTGTAGGAAGGAAAGAGGAATGTTTTACATTTTGAAGAAATGTTGAGTAATGTATAGATCCGTTTATCCAGCTACTTACTACTAGGTCTACCTAACATTAACATAGTCAAAGAAAGTACTGTTGGATTTCTATAGAAATACTTATATTTCTGTATAGGCCCATTGCTTTCTACATAGTCTTCCTTATACAATAATGTTTTCCCTGCCATTCTGAGTACCTGTTACTGAGATAATGCTATCATGTGGCCACGATCATACTCATGGGAATATATGAACTCTCATGTGTTTCTGTCTATGTCCACCAGGAGGCAGAGGTGTGTGTGTGTGCGTATACACTGCACTGTGCTCTAAGCTGACTGTTTTATCCTGTGTCTCTTCGTGTGTGTGTTTACTCTCTAAGCTGACTGTTTTATCCTGTGTCTCTTCGTGTGTGTGTTCACTCTCTAAGCTGACTGTTTTATCCTGTGTCTCTTCGTGTGTGTGTTTACTCTCTAAGGTGACTGTTTTATCCTGTGTCTCTTCGTGTGTGTGTTCACTCTCTAAGCTGACTGTTTCATCCCGTGTCTCTTCGTGTGTGTGTTTACTCTCTAAGCTGACTGTTTTATCCTGTGTCTCTTCGTGTGTGTGTTCACTCTCTAAGCTGACTGTTTCATCCCGTGTCTCTTCGTGTGTGTGTTCACTCTCTAAGCTGACTGTTTTATCCTGTGTCTCTTCGTGTGTGTGTTTACTCTCTAAGCTGACTGTTTTATCCTGTGTCTCTTCGTGTGTGTGTTCACTCTCTAAGCTGACTGTTTTATCCTGTGTCTCTTCGTGTGTGTGTTCACTCTCTAAGCTGACTGTTTCATCCCGTGTCTCTTCGTGTGTGTGTTTACTCTCTAAGCTGACTGTTTCATCCCGTGTCTCTTCGTGTGTGTGTTTACTCTCTAAGCTGACTGTTTTATCCTGTGTCTCTTCGTGTGTGTGTTTACTCTCTAAGCTGACTATTTTATCCTGTGTCTCTTCGTGTGTGTGTTTACTCTCTAAGGTGACTGTTTTATCCTGTGTCTCTTCGTGTGTGTGTTTACTCTCTAAGGTGACTGTTTTATCCTGTGTCTCTTCGTGTGTGTGTTTACTCTCTAAGGTGACTGTTTTATCCTGTGTCTCTTCGTGTGTGTGTTTACTCTCTAAGCTGACTGTTTTATCCTGTGTCTCTTCGTGTGTGTGTTTACTCTCTAAGCTGACTGTTTTATCCTGTGTCTCTTCGTGTGTGTGTTCACTCTCTAAGCTGACTGTTTTATCCTGTGTCTCTTCGTGTGTGTGTTCACTCTCTAAGGTGACTGTTTTATCCTGTGTCTCTTCGTGTGTGTTTTTACTCTCTAAGCTGACTGTTTCATCCCGTGTCTCTTCGTGTGTGTGTTTACTCTCTAAGCTGACTGTTTTATCCTGTGTCTCTTCGTGTGTGTGTTTACTCTCTAAGGTGACTGTTTTATCCTGTGTCTCTTCGTGTGTGTGTTCACTCTCTAAGCTGACTGTTTCATCCCGTGTCTCTTCGTGTGTGTGTTTACTCTCTAAGCTGACTGTTTCATCCCGTGTCTCTTCGTGTGTGTGTTTACTCTCTAAGCTGACTGTTTTATCCTGTGTCTCTTCGTGTGTGTGTTTACT
The DNA here is from genome assembly GCF_029448725.1 of Salvelinus fontinalis. NCBI lineage: Eukaryota > Metazoa > Chordata > Actinopteri > Salmoniformes > Salmonidae > Salvelinus > Salvelinus fontinalis. Next base: position 22,423,587 of record NC_074696.1, read on the forward strand.
CTCTAAGCTGACTGTTTTATCCTGTGTCTCTTCGTGTGTGTGTTTACTCTCTAAGCTGACTGTTTCATCCCGTGTCTCTTCGTGTGTGTGTTTACTCTCTAAGCTGACTGTTTTATCCTGTGTCTCTTCGTGTGTGTGTTTACTCTCTAAGCTGACTATTTTATCCTGTGTCTCTTCGTGTGTGTGTTTACTCTCTAAGGTGACTGTTTTATCCTGTGTCTCTTCGTGTGTGTGTTTACTCTCTAAGGTGACTGTTTTATCCTGTGTCTCTTCGTGTGTGTGTTTACTCTCTAAGGTGACTGTTTTATCCTGTGTCTCTTCGTGTGTGTGTTTACTCTCTAAGCTGACTGTTTTATCCTGTGTCTCTTCGTGTGTGTGTTTACTCTCTAAGCTGACTGTTTCATCCCGTGTCTCTTCGTGTGTGTGTTCACTCTCTAAGCTGACTGTTTCATCCCGTGTCTCTTCGTGTGTGTGTTCACTCTCTAAGCTGACTGTTTCATCCTGTGTCTCTTCGTGTGTGTGTTCACTCTCTAAGCTGACTGTTTTATCCTGTGTGTGTGTTCACTCTCTAAGCTGACTGTTTTATCCTGTGTGTGTGTTCACTCTCTAAGCTGACTGTTTTATCCTGTGTGTGTGTTCACTCTCTAAGCTGACTGTTTTATCCTGTGTGTGTGTTCACTCTCTAAGCTGACTGTTTTATCCTGTGTGTGTGTTCACTCTCTCTAAGCTGACTGTTTTATCCTGTGTGTGTGTTCACTCTCTCTAAGCTGACTGTTTTATCCTGTGTGTGTGTTCACTCTCTAAGCTGACTGTTTTATCCTGTGTGTGTGTTCACTCTCTAAGCTGACTGTTTTATCCTGTGTGTGTGTTCACTCTCTAAGCTGACTGTTTTATCCTGTGTGTGTGTGTTCACTCTCTCTAAGCTGACTGTTTTATCCTGTTTGTGTGTGTTCACTCTCTAAGCTGACTGTTTTATCCTGTGTGTGTGTTCACTCTCTCTAAGCTGACTGTTTTATCCTGTGTGTGTGTTCACTCTCTCTAAGATGACCGTTTTATCTTGTGTGTGTGTTCACTCTCTTTAAGCTGACTGTTTTATCCTGTGTGTGTGTTCACTCTCTAAGCTGACTGTTTTATCCTGTGTGTGTGTGTGTGTTTGTGTTCACTCTCTAAGCTGACTGTTTTATCCTGTGTGTGTGTGTGTTTGTGTTCACTCTCTAAGCTGACTGTTTTATCCTGTGTGTGTGTGTGTGTGTGTGTGTGTTTGTGTTCACTCTCTAAGCTGACTGATTTATCCTGTGTGTTCCAGGGGGCAGAGACAGACGCGGTGGTCCAGTGTTAACGTTTCCTTCACGCAGTAACCACGACAGAATACGAGCTGACGACCTCCGAAGTCTCATAGCGTACCTCGCTGGCATCCCCAAGTACGTGTTTGTGTGTACAGTATCTGCATGCGTACATATTGCTGTCACTAGAGAGACAAATGGATGGAGGGACAGAAAAATGGATGGAGGGACAGAAAAATGGATAGAGGGACGGACAAATGGATAGAGGGACGGACAAATGGATAGAGGGACGGACAAATGGATAGAGGGACGGACAAATGGATAGAGGGACGGACAAATGGATAGAGGGACGGACAAATGGATAGAGGGACGGACAAATGGATAGAGGGACGGACAAATGGATAGAGGGACGGACAAATGGATAGAGGGACGGACAAATGGATAGAGGGACGGACAAATGGATAGAGGGACGGACAAATGGATAGAGGGACGGACAAATGGATAGAGGGACGGACAAATGGATAGAGGGACGGACAAATGGATAGAGGGACGGACAAATGGATAGAGGGACGGACAAATGGATAGAGGGACGGACAAATGGATAGAGGGACGGACAAATGGAGAGAGGGACGGACAAATGGAGAGAGAGAGAGAGAGACACATGGATAGAGACAGAGAGAGACACATGGATAGAGAGAGAGAGAGACACATGGATAGAGAGAGAGAGAGACACATGGATAGAGAGAGAGAGAGACACATGGATAGAGAGAGAGAGAGACACATGATAGAGAGAGAGAGAGACACATGGATAGAGAGAGAGAGAGACACATGGATAGAGAGAGAGAGAGACACATGGATAGAGAGAGAGAGAGACACATGGATAGAGAGAGAGAGAGACACATGGATAGAGAGAGAGAGAGACACATGGATAGAGAGAGAGAGACACATGGATAGAGAGAGAGAGACACATGGATAGAGAGAGAGAGACACATGGATAGATAGAGAGAGACACATGGATAGATAGAGAGAGACACATGGATAGATAGAGAGAGACACATGGATAGATAGAGAGAGACACATGGATAGATAGAGAGAGACACATGGATAGATAGAGAGAGACACATAGATAGAGAGAGAGAGAGAGACACATAGATAGAGAGAGAGAGAGAGAGACATGGATAGAGAGAGAGACACATGGATAGAGAGAGAGACACATGGATAGAGAGAGAGACACATGGATAGAGAGAGAGACACATGGATAGAGAGAGAGACACATGGATAGAGAGAGAGACACATGGATAGAGAGAGAGACACATGGATAGAGAGAGAGAGAGAGACACATGGATAGATAGATAGATAGATAGATAGATAGAAGGAGACAAATGGAGAGAGGGAGACAAATGGAGAGAGGGAGACAAATGGATAGAGGGACGGACAAATGGATAGAGGGACGGACAAATGGATAGAGGGACGGACAAATGGATAGAGGGACGGACAAATGGATAGAGGGACGGACAAATGGATGGAGAGAGAGACACAAATGGATAGAGAGAGACACATGGATGGAGAGAGACACAAATGGATGGAGAGAGAGAAATGAATAGAGGGAGAGAGAGAAATGAATAGAGGGAGAGAGAGAAATGAATAGAGGGAGAGAGAGAAATGAATAGAGGGAGAGAGAGAAATGAATAGAGGGAGAGAGAGAAATGAATAGAGGGAGAGAGAGAAATGAATAGAGGGAGAGAGAGAAATGAATAGAGGGAGAGAGAGAAATGAATAGAGGGAGAGAGAGAAATGAATAGAGGGAGAGAGAGAAATGAATAGAGGGAGAGAGAGAAATGAATAGAGGGAGAGAGGCAAATGAATTGAGAGAGGAAATGAATGGAGAGAGAGAGGCAAATTAATATAGAGAGCGAGAGAGACAAATGGATAGAGAAACACATGAATGGATGAGGGAGAGAGAAATGGATGGAGAGAGAGAGACAAATGAATAGAGAGAGAGACAAATGAATAGAGAGAGACAACTTAATAGAGACAAATGGATAGAGAGAGAGACAAATGGATGGAGAGAGACAAATGGATGGAAAGGGATGACATATTATTTGAGAGAGACACAAATGGATGGAGAGAGAGAACTGAATAGAAAGAGAGGAAAATGGATGTAGAGAGAGACCATTGGATGGAGAGATACCAATGGGTAGAGAGAGAGATAAATTAATTTAGAGAGTGACCAATAGATAGAGAGATCAATGGATGGAGAGAGAGATACATTAATAGAGAGAGATCAATGGATGGAGAGAGAGACCATTGGATAGAGAGAGACCAATGGCTAGAGAGAGAGACCAATGGCTAGAGAGAGAGACAAATGAATAGAGAGAGAGTTCAATGGATGGAGAGAGAGTTCAATGGATGGAGAGAGAGATCAATGGATGGAGAGAGAGATCAATGGATGGAGAGAGAGATCAATGGATGGAGAGAGAGATACATTAATAGAGAGAGAGATACATTAATAGAGAGAGAGATACATTAATAGAGAGAGAGATCAATGGATGGAGAGAGAGATACATTAATAGAGAGAGAGATCAATGGATGGAGAGAGAGATACATTAATAGAGAGAGAGATCAATGGTTGGAGAGAGAGATCAATGGTTGGAGAGAGAGATCAATGGTTGGAGAGAGAGATCAATGGTTGGAGAGTCGGAGTGAGGGAGGGTGGTGAGAGGGATGGAGAGTTGGAGTGAGGGAGGGTGGTGAGAGGGATGGAGAGTTGGAGTGAGGGAGGGTGGTGAGAGGGATGGAGAGTTGGAGTGAGGGAGGGTGGTGAGAGGGATGGAGAGTTGGAGTGAGGGAGGGTGGTGAGAGGGATGGAGAGTTGGAGTGAGGGAGGGTGGTGAGAGGGATGGAGAGTTGGAGTGAGGGAGGGTGGTGAGAGGGATGGAGAGTTGGAGTGAGGGAGGGTGGTGAGAGAGATGGAGAGTTGGAGTGAGGGAGGGTGGTGAGAGGAATGGAGAGTTGGAGTGAGGGAGGGTGGTGAGAGGAATGGAGAGTTGGAGTGAGGGAGGGTGGTGAGAGGGATGGAGAGTTGGAGTGAGGGAGGGTGGTGAGAGGGATGGAGAGTTGGAGTGAGGGAGGGTGGTGAGAGAGATGGAGAGTTGGAGTGAGGGAGGGTGGTGAGAGGGCTGGAGAGTTGGAGTGAGGGAGGGTGGTGAGAGAGATGGAGAGTTGGAGTGAGGGAGGGTGGTGAGAGGGATGGAGAGTCGGAGTGAGGGAAGGTGGTGAGAGGGATGGAGAGTTGGAGTGAGGGAGGGAGGGTGGTGAGAGGGATGGAGAGTTGGAGTGAGGGAGGGAGGGTGGTGAGAGAGATGGAGAGTTGGAGTGAGGGAGGGTGGTAAGAGGGATGGAGAGTTGGAGTGAGGGAGGGTGGTGAGAGAGATGGAGAGTCGGAGTGAGGGAAGGTGGTGAGAGGGATGGAGAGTTGGAGTGAGGGAGGGAAGGTGGTGAGAGGGATGGAGAGTTGGAGTGAGGGAGGGTGGTGAGAGGGATGGAGAGTTGGAGTGAGGGAGGGTGGTGAGAGAGATGGAGAGTTGGAGTGAGGGAGGGTGGTGAGAGGAATGGAGAGTTGGAGTGAGGGAGGGTGGTGAGAGGAATGGAGAGTTGGAGTGAGTGAGGGAAGGTGGTGAGAGGGATGGAGAGTTGGAGTGAGTGAGGGAAGGTGGTGAGAGGGATGGAGAGTTGGAGTGAGGGAGGGAGGGTGGTGAGAGAGATGGAGAGTTGGAGTGAGGGAGGGTGGTGAGAGAGATGGAGAGTCGGAGTGAGGGAGGGTGGTGAGAGGGATGGAGAGTTGGAGTGAGGGAGGGTGGTGAGAGGGTTGGAGAGTTGGAGTGAGGGAGGGTGGTGAGAGAGATGGAGAGTTGGAGTGAGGGAGGTTGGTGAGAGGGTTGGAGAGTCGGAATGAGGGAGGGTGGTGAGAGGAATGGAGAGTTGGAGTGGGGGAGGGTGGTGAGAGGAATGGAGAGTTGGAGTGAGGGAGGGTGGTGAGAGGGATGGAGAGTTGGATTGAGGGATGGAGAGTTGGAGTGAGGGATGGAGAGTTGGAGTGAGCGAGGGTGGTGAGAGGGATGGAGAGTTGGAGTGAGGGAGGGTGGTGAGAGGGATGGAGAGTTGGAGTGAGGGAGGGTGGTGAGAGAGATGGAGAGTTGGAGTGAGGGAGGGTGGTGAGAGGAATGGAGAGTTGGAGTGAGGGAGGGTGGTGAGAGGAATGGAGAGTTGGAGTGAGGGAGGGTGATGAGAGGAATGGAGAGTTGGAGTGAGGGAGGGTGGTGAGAGGGATGGAGAGTTGGAGTGAGGGAGGGTGGTGAGAGGGATGGAGAGTCGGAGTGAGGGAAGGTGGTGAGAGGGATGGAGAGTTGGAGTGAGGGAGGGTGGTGAGAGGGATGGAGAGTTGGAGTGAGGGAGGGTGGTGAGAGGGATGGAGAGTCGGAGTGAGGGAAGGTGGTGAGAGGGATGGAGAGTTGGAGTGAGTGAGGGAAGGTGGTGAGAGGGATGGAGAGTTGGAGTGAGGGAGGGGGGGTGGTGAGAGAGATGGAGAGTTGGAGTGAGGGAGGGTGGTGAGTGGAATGGAGAGTTGGAGTGAGGGAGGGTGGTGAGAGAGATGGAGAGTCGGAGTGAGGGAGGGTGGTGAGAGGGATGGAGAGTTGGAGTGAGGGAGGGTGGTGAGAGGGTTGGAGAGTTGGAGTGAGGGAGGGTGGTGAGAGACAGGAGAGTTGGAGTGAGGGAGGGTGGTGAGAGGGTTGGAGAGTCGGAGTGAGGGAGGGTGGTGAGAGGAATGGAGAGTTGGAGTGAGGGAGGGTGGTGAGAGGGATGGAGAGTTGGATTGAGGGATGGAGAGTTGGAGTGAGGGAGGGTGGTGAGAGGGATGGAGAGTTGGAGTGAGGGAGGGTGGTGAGAGGGATGGAGAGTTGGAGTGAGGGAGGGTGGTGAGAGGGATGGAGAGTTGGAGTGAGGGAGGGTGGTGAGAGGGAAGGAGAGTTGGAGTGAGGGAGGGTGGTGAGAGGGATGGAGAGTTGGAGTGAGGGAGGGTGGTGAGAGGAATGGAGAGTCGGAGTGAGGGAGGGTGGTGAGAGGAATGGAGAGTTGGAGTGAGGGAGGGTGATGAGAGGAATGGAGAGTTTGAGGGAGGGTGGTGAGAGGGATGGAGAGTTGGAGTGAGGGAGTGTGGTGAGAGGGATGGAGAGTTGGAGTGAGGGAGGGTGGTGAGAGGGATGGAGAGTTGGAGTGAGGGAGGGTGGTGAGAGGGATGGAGAGTTGGAGGGAGGGTGGTGAGAGAGATGGAGAGTTGGAGTGAGGGAGGGTGGTGAGAGGAATGGAGAGTTGGAGTGAGTGAGGGTGGTGAGAGGAATGGAGAGTTGGAGTGAGGGAGGGTGGTGAGAGGGATGGAGAGTTGGAGTGAGGGAGGGTGGTGAGAGGGATGGAGAGTTGGAGTGAGGGAGGGTGGTGAGAGGGATGGAGAGTTGGAGTGAGGGAGGGTGGTGAGAGGAATGGAGAGTTGGAGTGAGTGAGGGTGGTGAGAGGGATGGAGAGTTGGAGTGAGGGAGGGTGGTGAGAGGGTTGGAGTGAGGGAGGGTAGATAGAGATGGAGAGTCTGAAGGAAAAGGAGTGAGTGAGGGTAGAGAGCGAGTGGAGCGGGAGAGAGCGAGGGATTAAAACAGAGAGAGGGAGGAGTGTGTGTGTTTGAGTACAATAGAGTGCTGCAGAGGCGGTACGGTTGCTAGATCAGCTCAGTGTGATGATAGCTGCGGATGAGTAGGTCTGTACACTGCTGCACTCTCCTAGGTACGTCTCTCTCTACATCGTATCTCACTCCTCATTACAAAAACTCTTTTAACGGTTCTTCTACTATCTCGCTCTCTATGTAGATACAATGTAGATCTCTCACTCCCCACTTTTTCTCTGTTACCATATTTGTGTTTCCCTCTCCTCTCTCCTCTCTCCTCTCTCTCTCTGCTCAGTGTAGTGGGAGTCAGAGTTGCTGACACAGGCATTAGAAAGAGAGGAGGGTAAGGCTGGATAGAAAGGGAAGGAATCTCGAAAGCTAGTGTTAGGAGGGAATAAGGAATTGAGAGAGGAATAATGGATTAAGGGAGATAAAGGATAGCTCTAGAAAGAGAGTGAGTGAAGTAGAGAGGAATTGTGTTTATTCTCCTGAGATATGAAACTCTGGGTCTGAGTGTTGAGGTCAGCCGTGAGGGAGGGAGAGGGGGAATAGAGAACGAGAGAAGAGAAAGAGGAGGAATAGAGACAGAGAGAATAGAGACAGAGAGAGGGGGATAACTAGATGCACTGTTTATTACTAGCCATGCAGGAGATGTGTGATGCTGTGGGGAGAATCTTAGTTGAACTACAGTCTTGATGCTGATGATGGATTGAGTCTCTTTGCTTACTTTTGGTCATTATTCTGATTGATTTTTCTTCCAATCTGGATGGAAATCCCTGTAGGTTTTTGGGATTTATCATTCTGTGTGTGGGTGTGTGTGTGTGAATTCGTAGTGCGTACTCTGTGCTTCTCACAGTACAGAAAATGCGTCATCACCATCTCATGGTTTGTTTTGATTCTCTCTCTCCCTCCTCCCTTCCCGCTTTCTCTACCTCCCACTCACCATCCTCCCTCTTTCTCTACCCCCTCCCCTTTCCCACCCTCTCACTCTTTCGCTACCACCTCTCCCCGTCCTACCTTCTCTCTCCCTCCCACGCTCTCCTCTCTCCTCCTTATCTTGCCATACTATCCACTCTCACTCTTTCGCTATCACCTTCCTTCTCCCTCCTCCTCCTCCTCCCTCCCCCCGGTCCAGTGAAGAGGTGATCCAGCATGGCTTCACAGTCATAGTAGACATGCGAGGCAGTAAATGGGACAGTATCAAATCTCTACTGAAGATTCTCCAGGAGTCGTTCCCCTGCTGTATACACATAGCGCTCATCATCAAACCAGACAACTTCTGGCAGAAACAACGCACCAACTTCGGCAGCTCCAAGTTCGAATTTGAGGTAACATTTTTGTTTTTATTGTACTATACTATAGTGTTCTGTACTTAGGGTTACAAAGGGAGGGTGTGTTACTGGAAACTTTAGAGGTTTACCAGTAAACTAGCAGAATATTTGTAACTTGCAAGGATTTGATGTATTTCATCAACACATCTAGTGGCTCTTTTGGGTACTTCAGATTATCCCAGGTGTCTGTAATGATCTCTGGCCCCTGTGTGGCCTTATCACATGTCAAATATATAATGAGGTGATTTTCAAATAAACCGTATAATGACAAAGCTATAAAACATTACATTTAAACCATAAACTTAGTGAATACCATTGGTGTTTTATAATGAGGGTTTCAGCATTATTTATTTTACTTCGTCAATCTTTTTTAGTTGTAAATGTTTTGGCCCCAAATTGGTGCAGTTGTGAAACAAGTAAATAGTCTGAAGAGTTGTGCCGTTGTTGATTTAGATGCCTTTTCATTCATTAGGATATTTCCTCTTGAACATATGGTCGTTCCACTAGAAACTCACAGATATAACAAATGTATACTATGTATGAATACATGTTTTAAAAGTTATTCAAGTGTAAATTAACATAGATGACCAAAATTATAGAAGATTCCATGACTGGTAAATTACCAGTAGCTTTGCAACCCTAACTATACTGTTCTGTACTATACTGTCCTATACTGTACTATACTGTTCTATACTATGTTGTACTGTACTATACTGTACTGTACTATACTGTCCTATACTGTACTATACTATACTGTTCTATACTATGTTGTACTGTACTGTCCTATACTGTACTATACTAGACTGTTCTATACTATGTTGTACTGTACTATACTGTATTAAACTATACTGTCCTTTACTGTACTATACTGTACCATGTCACTGCATTTATTGCAATTTAATGCCTGTGACTTTGCTGAAACGTAACAAACCCAACAACAATATGGTATGTTTTGACTGTGACTTTGCTGAAACGTAACAAACCCAACAACAATATGGTATGTTTTGACTGTGACTTTGCTAAAATGTAACAAACCCAACAACAATATGGTATGTTTTGACTGTGACTTTGCTGAAATGTAACAAACCCAACAACAACATGGTATGTTTTGACTGTGACTTTGCTGAAACGTAACAAACCCAACAACAATATGGTATGTTTTGACTGTGACTTTGCTGAAACGTAACAAACCCAACAACAATATGGTATGTTTTGACTGTGACTTTGCTAAAATGTAACAAACCCAACAGCAATATGGTATGTTTTGACTGTGACTTTGCTGAAATGTAACAAACCCAACAACAACATGGTATGTTTTGACTGTGACTTTGCTGAAACGTAACAAACCCAACAACAAAATGGTATGTTTTGACTGTGACTTTGCTGAAACGTAACAAACCCAACAACAATATGGTATGTTTTGACTGTGACTTTGCTAAAATGTAACAAACCCAACAACAATATGGTATGTTTTGACTCTGACTTTGCTGAAACGTAACAAACCCAACAACAATATGGTATGTTTTGACTGTGACTTTGCTGAAATGTAACAAACCCAACAACAACATGGTATGTTTTGACTGTGACTTTGCTGAAACGTAACAAACCCAACAACAATATGGTATGTTTTGACTGTGACTTTGCTGAAACGTAACAAACCCAACAACAATATGGTATGTTTTGACTGTGACTTTGCTAAAATGTAACAAACCCAACAACAATATGGTATGTTTTGACTCTGACTTTGAGGTGTACTGCTTATTATACTCTTTGCTGTTTTAAATTTGTGATTTAGAATCACAATGGGATATTGTATGGAGCTCTGCTTGTTTTAATTCACACACACTGCTGTTTTGAATTGTTTTTGATAGGCTTGTAGGCTTGATGATTTGTAATAGTGTTGAAAATCCTGCAGAGCATTGCAATAATGTAGTGAAGCTCTAGCTTATTAGATTAGATTCATTTGCTGGTTTTATTTGCCATGTCTGTGCTGTGTGGAGGGCTGTGTGGGGGGCTGTGTGGAGGGCTGTGTGGAGTGCTACTTTTGATGTTGTATTAAGTTGACACACACACACACACAGCCCTCCCCACAGCCACCCTGTTAGAGCACTGCTGTGGTATTGGGTTGTCTCAGAGGGCTTTATTGATTGGTTGATGGTGTATAACGCCGTGTGTCACTCTGTCAGCCAGTCGCCATAGGGCAGAACACTAGCCATTAAACACCACCCGTTCTCTTTACCCTGCTGTGTGCGTGAGGCCAATGTATGTCAAATCAAATGTTATTTGTCACATGCCGAATACAACAAGTATTCCTTACCGTGAAATGTTTACTTACAAGTCCTTAACCAACAATGCCACATTTAAAAAAGAAAAAGAAAAAAGTAAGAAAAAAGTAACACAATAAATAAAAAAACAACGAGGCTCTATACAGTACAGGAGTCGGAGGTACAGGCTAGTCGAGGTCAGTGAGGTAATATGTACATGTGTGTTTTTCAGAGACACATTTTGATCAGTGAAAATCACTTTTCCATCCAAATCTGGGTTCTGCTTTTAAAACATTGGAACATTCCATTAACAGATGGAACAGGAGATGGAGGGGATAGAGAGAAAGATGGAGAGATGGACTGATGCGTTCTAACCATTAACAGATGGAACAGTCTTCTATAGGAGATGATGGGGATAGAGAGAAAGATGGAGAGATGGACTGATGCATTCTTACCATTAACAGATGGAACAGACTTCTATAGGAGATGGAGGGGATAGAGAGAAAGATGGAGAGATGGACTGATGCGTTCTAACCATTAACAGATGGAACAGACTTCTATAGGAGATGGAGAGATGGACTGATGCATTATTACCATTAACAGATGGAACAGACTTCTATAGGAGATGGAGAGATGGACTGATGCATTCTTACCTGGACTTGTCAATAGAACAGAACTCTTAGAATTGTGCTTTACTCTTTCTGTCTGCCTTTCTTTGGATTTAGAGGGGTTCTCAGCTTGTTTGTCTGTCTCTTTCTCTGTCTGTCTTTTTTTCTTTTTGTTATTTCTTTCTTTCGCTAATCTTGCCCACGCAAGGCTTTGCCAGGTCTCTCTTCATCCCTCTGTCTATCCTTCAATCTGACACAGAGTGTGGGTGTTAACCTTGCTGTGTGGGTTGGTATTATCTTGGCAACATAAAACACTTGAGAACAGAAACAATCTCTCCCATATTTCTCAATCTGTACAGACATTTGACCTTTGAGGTAAAAGTCATTTTCTAAATGTCCCCAAAAACGCAATATGAAATCAGCAGACTTAATCAAGATGAAGAGCGAGGGAGAACGAGACCGAGAGAGATGACCCTCTGTCGTAACCCCTCCCCTTTTTGTCATAGCCAATCTAATGTGTCTATCTGAGTGTCTGAATCACCATTATTGCTGTGTGCCACTGACACAGTGAGCACGGAGTGGGCGTTGAACTTGAACACAACCAAAAGGCTGTGAGGATGTTGTTAGAATTGATTTAAAGCCTTCTCTATCCCTCCCTGTCTTCCCTTTCTTCCCTTCCCTCTACCTTTCCTCATCTCCCCCTCTCCATCTCTCTCTAGACCACCATGGTGTCATTGGAGGGTCTATCTAAGGTGGTTGACCCCTCCCAGCTGACCTCTGACTTTGAGGGAAGTCTAGAATACAACCATGACGAGTGGATCGAGGTACGACCAGTCAATCAATTAATCAATCAATGGTTTGCAAAAACTAAAATACACCGACTTAAACACATACTTTAGCTCTCTATGTCAGTACTACAACCACAAGTCAATCAATCAATTTATCAATCAATCCATCCAGTGTCTTCGTTCTTTTCCAGGTGCGGGTTGCGTTTGAGGAGTTTACGGGGCACGCGGGTCACATGTTGTCGAGGCTGGAGGAGATGCAGGAGGTGGTGGCGAGGAAAGACTTCCCCACGGACCTGGACGGGGCGCGGCGCATGATAGAGGAACACGCCACGCTGAAGAAGAAGGTCATCAAAGCTCCTATAGAGGAACTGGATACGGAGGGACAGAGGTAGGCTACGCACCACACACACACACACACACACACACACACTCAGACTGATGGTGAGGCTAATTTTACACTGCTGGTGTGTGTGTGTGTGTGTGTTATTTCACATTGTGTCCTCTCTCCCAGGTTGCTGCAGCGTATCCAGAGCAGTGAGTCGTACAGGAACTCTAACGCCAGCGGTGTGTGTAACGCTGACACCCAGGGGCTGGTGCCACGCATCGCCACCCTGCTGGACAAACTCCACAGCACACGACAACACCTACACCAGGCCTGGCACATCAGGAAACTGCAGCTGGACCAGTGCTTCCAGCTCCGCCTCTTCGAACAGGATGCTGAGAAGGTACCATGGATGGAGAGTAAAGGAAAAGACAACAGCCAGTGCTAGTGGGATTTGTATGTGTATGTGTAGGGGGCTGAATAGATCCAGTGTAATAGACTGATAGAGTATAATTGATACCGTCAATAGTTACTGTAGAATAGACAGATAGCAGTGTTGGACTGCGGTAAGGGCTTGTTGCTAGGACACGATAGACAGTAGTTAGCTCTGAAGAGGCTCTTGGTATTCTCTTATGACACTCAGCTCATCTCTCTTCTTCCTGTGCCTAGTGAGTCACAGATGTATGTATGTACACACACACACACACATACAGTACCAGTCAAAAATGTTGACACACCTACTCATTCAAAGGTTTTTCTTTATTTTTACTATTTTATACATTGTAGAATAATAGTGAAGATATCAACACTATGAAATAGCACATATGGAATCATGTAGTAACCAAAAAAGTGTTAAACAAATCAAAATATATTTTAGGTTCTTCAAAGTAGCCACACTTTGCCTCATCCTAAGATTGATATATTTCTTAATTACATTATTTTACTTTTAGATTTGTGTATATTGTTGTGAATTGTTAGATATTACGGCACTGTTGGAGCTAGAAACACAAGCAATAACATCTGCTAAATATGTGTATATGACCAATAAAATGTGATTTGATTTTGATTTGATGACAGCTTTGTACACTCTTGGCATTCTCTCAACCAGCTTCACCTGGAATGCTTTTCCAACAGTCTTGAAGGAGTTCCCAAATACACTACCGTTCAAAGCTTGGTGTCACTTAGAAATGTCCTTGTTTTTCATGAAAACATACAGGAAATCAGTGGCAAAATTAATAGGAAATATAGTAATTATAAATAACGATCTTTAATTGAAATAATAATTGTGTCCTTCAAACTTTGCTTTCGTCAAAGAGTCCTCCATTTGCAGCAATTACAGCCTTGAAGACCTTTGGCATTCTAGTTGTCAATTTGTTGAGGTAATCTGAAGAGATTTCACCCCATGCTTCCTGAAGCACCTCCCACAAATTGGATTGGCTTGATGGGCACTTCTTACGTAAAATACGGTCAAGCTACTCCCACAAAAGCTCAATAGGGTTGAGATCCGGTGACTGTGCTGGCCACTCCATTATAGACAGAACACCAGCTGACTGCTTCTTCCCTAAATAGTTCTTGCATAGTTTGGAGCTGTGCTTTGGGTCGTTGTCCTGTTGTCGGAGGAAATTGACTCCAATTAAGCGGCATCCACTGGGTATGGAATGGCATTGTAAAATTGATTGATAGTTTTTCTTCCTCAAAATCCTTTTTGCCCTGTCCAAATCTCCCACTTTACCACCACCAAATCACACCAAATCACTCCAGACCATCACATTACCTCCATCATGCTTGACAGATGGCGTCAAGCACTTCTCCTGCATCTTTTCATTTTTTCTGCATCTCACGAATGTTCTTTGTGATCTGAATACCTCAAACTTAGATTCGTCTGTCAATAACACTTTTTTCAAATCTTCCTCTGTCCAGTGTCTGTGTTCTTTTTCCCATCTTAATCTTTTCTTTTTATTGGCCAGTCTGAGATATGGCTTTTTTTTTGCAACTCTGCCTAGAATGCCAGCATCCCGGAGTCGCCTCTTGACTGTTGACGTTGAGACTGGTGTTTTGCGGGTACTATTTAATGAAGCTGCCAGTTGAGGACTTGAGGCGTCTGTTTCTCAAACTAGACACTCTAATGTACTTGTCCTCTTGCTCAGTTGTGCACCGGGGCCTCCCACTCCTTTCTATTCTAGTTAGAGCTAGTTTCCGCTGTTCTGTGTCCTAGTCCTTTGTTTCTGGCCATTTTGAGCCTGTAATCTAACCCACACATTCTGATGCTCCAGATACTCAACTAGTCTAAAGAAGGTCAGTTTTATTGCTTCTTTAATCAGGACAACAATTTTCAGTTGTGCTAACATAATTACAAAAGGGTTTTCTAATGATCAATTAGCCTTTTAAAATGATAAACTTGGATTAGCTAACACAACATGCCATTGGAACACAGGAGTGATGGTTGCTGATAATGGGCCTCTGTATGCGTATGTAGATATTCCACACAAAAATAAGCCAGCTATAAGTTTCCAGCTACAAGAGTCATTTACAACATGAACAATGTCTACACTGTATTTCTGATCAATTTGATGTTATTTTAATGGACAAAAAATGTGCTTTTCTTTCAAAAACAAGTACATGTCTAAGTGACCCCAAACGTTTTAACGGTAGTGTATATACTGAGCACTTGTTGGCTGCTTTTCCTTCACTCTGCGATCCAACTCACCCCAAACCATCTCAATTGGGTTGAGGTCAGGTGATTGTGGACGCCAGGTCATCTGATGCAGCACTCCATCACTCTCCTTCTTGGTCAAATACCCCTTACACAACCTGGAGGTGTGTTGGGGTCATTGTCCTGTTGAAAAACAAATGATAGTCCCACTAAGTGCAAACCAGAAGAGATGGCATATCACTGCAGAATGCTATGGTAGCCATGCTGATTATGTATGCCTTAAATTCTAAATAAATCATTGACATTGTCACCAGCAAAGCACCATCACACCTTCTCCATCCTTCACCGTGGGAACCACACATGCAGAGATCATCTGTTCACCTACTCTGAATCTCACAAAGACAAGGCGTCTGGATCCCAAAATCTCAAATTTGGACTCCTCAGACCAAAGTCACAGGTCTAATGTCCATTGTTCCTGTTTCTTGGCCCAAGCAAGTCTCTTCTTCTTATTGGTGTCCTTTAGTAGTGGTTTCTTTGCAGCAATTTGACCATGAAGGCCTGATTCACAGTCTCCTCTGAACAGTTGATGTTGAGATGTCTGTTACTTGAACTCTGTGAAGCATTTATTTGGGCTGAAATTTCTGAGGCTGGTAACTCTAATGAACTTATCCTCTGCAGCAGAGGTAACTCTGGGTCTTCCTTTCCTGTGACGGTCCTCATGAGAGCCAGTTTCATCATAGCACTTGATGGTTTTTGCGACTGCACTTGAAGAAACTTTCAAAGTTCTTGACATTTTCCTGGATTGACTGACCTTCATGTCTTAAAGTAATGATGGACTGTCGTTTCTCTTTGCTTATTTGAGCTGTTCTTGCCATAATATGGACTTGGTCTTTTACCAAATAAGGCTAGCTTCTGTATACCACCCCTACCTTGTCACAAGGTACACAACACAACTGATTGGCTCAAACGCATTAAGAAGTAAAAACATTCCTCAAATTAACTTTTAACAAGGCGCACCTGAGAATTTAAATACATTCCAGGTGACTACCTCATGAAGCTGGTTGAGAGAAGGCCAAGAGTGTGCAAATCTGTCATCAAGGCAAAGTGTGGCTATTTTGAAGAATCTCAAATATAAACTATATTTTGATTTGTTTAACACTTTTTTGGTTATTACATGATTCCATATGTGTTATTTCCTAGTTTTGATGTCTTCACTATTATTCTACAATGTAGAAAATAGTAAAAAATAAAGAAGAATATACACACACACACACACACACACACACGTGCAAGCAAGTGTTTTTGCACACTCACATTTCTACATTCACACGTACAGTAGTAGCAAGCATACACACACGTACAGTAGTCCCACTAAGCAGTATACAGTACACACAATGATACACCCACACACAAGCACAATGATACAGACCCAAGCACACTCTACCGTCTGTAGCTGTTGGCTGCCTGCACTATCCCGTCTCTAATGTGTGTGTTTGGGTGTCTTTCCCTCAGATGTTTGATTGGATAATGGCCAACAAGGGTCTGTTCCTGGCCGGCTACACCGAGATCGGCAACAACCACCCTCACGCCATGGAGCTACAGACGCAGCACAACCACTTTGCTATGAACTGCATGGTAAGAACACACACACACACACACACACACACACACACACACACACACACACACACACACACACACACACACACACACACACACACACACACACACACACCGAGCAGCGGGCTATTACACAGCCAGAAGCTGTATCCATACAGGCTTACATAATGGTTCTGAAACGGATGTCTTTAAAGCAGGAGATGAATCTACTGTTTTGCCTCAGCTAGATGATGACTCTGCAGATGGAAACGCGCACTGCCATTTAGCGCTGCACTAAAATCAATGCAAGCTCTCTCTCGTGTGCACACACACCCTGTCTAGTTGAGGCTAGGTCCATAGGGAATCCATAGGTAGCTATTACAGAGCTGGCATCCTGCCATACTGACATCACTCCAATCCTTTCTACAACCAGAATCTGGAATGCAAGTACGCTGCATTGGGGTTTCCGCTATGGACTTAGTGTTTACTCCATTTTTTGTTGTTGTTGTGCTTATTGTGAGATATCTGTATGTTTGTTTGTCTGTTATCTGAATAGCTAAATAAACCAAATCAATGTTTCTCTCTCTCCCTCACCCCTCACCCCTCCCCGCTCCAGAACGTGTATGTGAACATCAACAGGATCATGTCCGTGGGTAACAGGCTGTTGGAGTCTGGTCACTATGCCTCGGTGCAGATTAAACAGATCTCAGGTCAGCTGGAAGCAGAGTGGAAAGCCTTCGCTGCTGCCCTGGATGAACGCAGCACACTGCTGGAGATGTCTGCCGCCTTCCACCAGAAATGTGACCAGGTGGGTGGTGGTGGTACAGACACTCGTCACACGCAGGAACACATACATCCAGGCAGGCAGGTAGGCACACACATAGAATTGCTGAGTTTGTAGAATTCCAAATGGAGAATCAGGGCGGTCCTCTTTCTCAATAGGAATATTCAATGGTATTACTCTCATCATTGTATCCTTTCATGTTCCACAGTTAAAGAAAGAAAAACAGTACATTTTTCATGAAATTCAACCATTTTCCATAGATGCTACTTCACAAAGCTTCCTCTCTTTGTGTATTCTGATTATTCGAGGGTAGACACATGGAGAATACATGGAGACAATCATACACACATAAATACATACTTACCTACCTACCTATATACACACACATACATACATACTTACCTACCTACCTACCTACCTAC
Organism: Salvelinus fontinalis; assembly: GCF_029448725.1. NCBI lineage: Eukaryota > Metazoa > Chordata > Actinopteri > Salmoniformes > Salmonidae > Salvelinus > Salvelinus fontinalis. The sequence goes on from NC_074696.1 coordinate 22,441,354, forward strand.
CTACCTACCTACCTACACACACCTACCTACCTACCTACCTACCTACCTACCTACCTACCTACCTACACATACACCAATACATACATACCTACCTACCTACCTACCTACCTACCTACCTACCTACACATACACCAATACATACCTACATACATACTTACCTACCTACCTACCTACCTACACACACACACCTACCTACACACCTACACACATACACCTTAGCCAAATACATTTAAACTCAGTTTTTCACAATTCTTGACATTTAATCCTAGTAAAAATTCCCTGTCTTAGGTCAGTTAGGATCACCACTTTATTTTAAGAATGTGAAATATCAGAATAATAGTAGAGAGAATGATTTATTTCAGCTTTTATTTTTTCATCACATTCCCAGTGGGTCAGAAGTTTACATACACTCAATTAGTATTTGGTAGCATTGCCTTTAAATTGTTTAACTTGGGTCAAATGTTTCGGGTAGCTTTCCACAAGCTCCCCACAATAAGTTGGGTGAATTTTAGCCCATTCCTCCTGACAGAGCTGGAGTAACTGAATCAGGTTTGTAGGCCTCCTTGCTCGCACACGCTTTTTCAGTTCTGCCCACAAATTTTATATAGGATTGAGGTCAGGGCTTTGTGATGGCCGCTCTAATACCTTGACTTTGTTGTCCTTAAGGCATCAATTAGCCTATCAGAAGCTTCTAAAGCCATGACATAGTTTTCTGGAATTTTCCAAGCTGTTTAAAGGCACAGTCAACTTAGTGTATGTAAACTTCTGACCCACTGGAATTGTGATACATTGAATTATAAGTGAAATAATCTGTCTGTAAACAATTGTTGGGAAAATGAGTAGATGTCCTAACCGACTTGCCAAAACTATAGTTTGTTAACAAGAAATTTGTGGAGTGGTTGAAAAACGAGTTTTAATGACACCAACCTAAGTGTATGTAAACTTCCGACTTCAACTATACATACATACATACTCTGGTGTGTGTGATCTCTGTATGATGAGAGTTTGCAGTGAGATTACAGTTAGATTAGAATCCTACTGTGTTGGTTTGTTTAATATTCCCATGTGACTTCTTTTATTTTATTCTCTGCTATGTCTTTTTGTCCCCCACGTTGAAATCGGGGAGGGGACTGAATCGGTCTCCGTCCGTCCATCTGGCCGTCCGTTCGTATGTTTGTCACACGCGATATCTCAGACAGCACTGGCCCGATTTTGACGAAACTTGGGTGAATGATGCGTCTTGCCAAAGGGATCCGGCATTTACAACTTACACTGATTGGCGGGAGCTATAGTAATTAACTGAAATGTGTGAGTTGCACCAGAGAGGAAGAGGCGAAGCGAAAGGGATAACTGGGCCCAAAATCAGTCTTCTCCAGCAGGTGCCAATTTTTTTTTTTGGCACAGTACATGGAATACAGGGAGTGGATTAGCTAAAGAGACTGCAGGGCTCGGCATTCAGGGCTGCCCACTGGCCCGGCAACATCTGCCGAGCTCATCTGGCCAGTTAATCACGCTTTCATATGGCCCCCTTGGGTCAGTATGTTTCCAAACTCAGATTCACAGAAATACACTGTATTTATAAACACTAAAAATCACATGATGTTATTAGTGCCAGTGGGAGTTTTTTTAGGACATTAAATAAGCAACAAGATCATATTTAGTCTGTAATCTAGCTAATAATTAGCTTATTGTGGTAAACAATGCAGAGGAGCAACCCCATACTTCAGCCATGTAGCCACGAGGCTGCACCAGACAGGTGATCATGCTTCAGCCATGTAGCCACGAGGCTGCACCAGACAGGTGATCATGCTTCAGCCATGTAGCCACGAGGCTGCACCAGACAGGTGATCATGCTTCAGCCATGTAGCCACGAGGCTGCACCAGACAGGTGATCATGCTTCAGCCATGTAGCCACGAGGCTGCACCAGACAGGTGATCATGCTTCAGCCATGTAGCCACGAGGCTGCATCAGACAGGTGATCATGCTTCAGCCATGTAGCCACGAGGCTGCACCAGACAGGTGATCATGCTTCAGCCATGTAGCCACGAGGCTGCATCAGACAGGTGATCATGCTTCAGCCATGTAGCCACGAGGCTGCACCAGACAGGTGATCATGCTTCAGCCATGTAACCACGAGGCTGCACCAGACAGGTGATCATGCTTCAGCCATGTAGCCACGAGGCTGCACCAGACAGGTGATCATGCTTATTGCTAAAATAGCACACCTGCCTGATAATATGTACAGGCTGTAAAGATATTGCTTTTCATCAATATGTTATTGGGCTTATTTCTGGAGGGGACTATTACGTCTTCAAGGTTTAATATGGGCTATATGTCATCATTCAGAATGGGGAATGGTTTTATTTTTTTATCAGATTGTATGGTTGGCTAACGAAATCTCCCACGGTTGAAATTCTGCGTGCATAACTTGCTTTCCTGTGATCTTGGCCCAGTTTTCACTTGCTACTGGCCAGGTGTGCCACTCTCAAATTGACTTGAATGTCAAGCCCTGGACTGGTACCCAGGTGAACTGCCTTCCATTTTGGGGGGATGTTGACTGTTGCTTTGTTTTTTCTTTAATTCTTTTATTTAGCTGTTTTCCTCTATTGTCCCATCAGGATTGGAATCATTTACAAAGAACTAACCTAGCCATGTGACATCCAGGTTATCATGGTGGAATCATTTACAAAGAACTAACCTAGCCATGTGACATCCAGGTTATCATGGTGGAATCATTTACAAAGAACTAACCTAGCCATGTGACATCCAGGTTATCATGGTGGAATAATGCACTGACTCTCAAAATATTTCCAAAATGAGCAATACATATACATAGTTACTAGACACAGCTGTGTGTGTGTGTGTGTGTGTGTGTGTGTGTGTGTGTGTGTGTGTGTGTGTGTGTGTGTGTGTGTGTGTGTGTGTGTGTGTGTGTGTGTGTGTGTGTGTGTGTGTGTGTGTGTGTGTGTGTGTGTGTGTGTGTGTGTGTGTGTGTGTGTGTGTGTGTGTGTGTGTGTGTGTGTTCCTCTATAGTAAATGAGTAACATGGACTCGTGGTGTAAAGCGTGTGTGTAATGTGTTTGTGTTCCTGTCTCTACAGTACATGGGTAATGTGGACTCGTGGTGTAATGTGTTTGTGTTCCTGTCTCTACAGTACATGGGTAATGTGGACTCGTGGTGTAATGTGTTTGTGTTCCTGTCTCTACAGTACATGGGTAATGTGGACTCGTGGTGTAATGTGTTTGTGTTCCTGTCTCTACAGTACATGGGTAATGTGGACTCGTGGTGTAATGTGTTTGTGTTCCTGTCTCTACAGTACATGGGTAATGTGGACTCGTGGTGTAATGTGTTTGTGTTCCTGTCTCTACAGTACATGGGTAATGTGGACTCGTGGTGTAATGTGTTTGTGTTCCTGTCTCTACAGTACATGGGTAATGTGGACTCGTGGTGTAATGTGTTTGTGTTCCTGTCTCTACAGTACATGGGTAATGTGGACTCGTGGTGTAAAGCGTGTGGAGAGGTGGATCTACCCTCGGAGCTCCAGGACCTAGAAGATGCTATCCACCACCACCAGGGCCTCTACGAACACATCACTGCTGCCTACTCAGAGGTAAACAGCACTGCTGCATACCCAGAGGTAACATACATGTGTGTGGGTGTAGGTGTGGGTCAGTGGACGCTGCTCGGAGGAGCTATAGGAGGATGGGCTCATTGTAATGGCTGGAATTGAATTAATGGAACGTTAACAAACACATCAAACATATGGAAACCAGGTTTGACTCCATTTCATTAATAACATTCCAGCCATTACAATGAGCCCGTCCTCCTATATCTCTCCCCACCAGCCTCCACTGGTGTAGGTGTGTGTTTGGGGGGGGGTGGTATCACTAGCATGGTGTGTTTGTATGTACTGTATGTGCTCAAGCCAGTTTCCTTCCCCCTCCCCCAGGTCAGTCAGGACGGTAAGGCCCTATTGGATAAGCTCCAGCGCCCTCTGACCCCGGGGGGGGCTGATTCGCTAACGGCTTCGGCCAACTACAGCAAGGCGGTGCACCACGTGCTGGATGTGATACACGAGGTGCTGCACCACCAGAGACAACTGGAGAATATCTGGCAACACCGCAAAGTCCGCCTGCACCAGAGGCTCCAGCTGTGTGTGTTCCAGCAAGACGTACAGCAGGTGTGGACTAGTTCTGACCCTGTGTGGCTCAGTTGGGAAGAGCCTGGCTCTAGCCACGCCAAGGTTGTGTGTTCAATACTCGCAGGGATCACATAAATGATACACATACTGGAAATGTATGGACACACTAGGAGGCATCACCCTTGTAGCCACGGTAACTGTTGCCATGGCGATACTGCTGGCCAGTATCCAGGTGAGGGGTATTCTGCCAGTGGTAGAGGGAGAGAGAGTGAGATGGAGAAAGATCTGAGAAGGAGGGAGAGAGAGTGAGATGGAGAAAGATCTGAGAAGGAGGGAGAGAGAGTGAGATGGAGAAAGATCTGAGAAGGAGGGAGAGAGAGTGAGATGGAGAAAGATCTGAGAAGGAGGGAGAGAGAGTGAGTTGGAGAAAGATCTGAGAAGGTGGGAGAGAGAGTGAGATGGAGAAAGATCTGAGAAGGAGGGAGAGAGAGTGAGATGGAGAAAGATCTGAGAAGGTGGGAGAGAGAGTGAGATGGAGAAAGATCTGAGAAGGAGGGAGAGAGAGTGAGATGGAGAAAGATCTGAGAAGGAGGGAGAGAGTGAGATGGAGAAAGATCTGAGAAGGAGGGAGAGAGAGCGAGATGGAGAAAGATCTGAGAAGGAGGGAGAGAGCAGGGCAAGGAAGGTGTGAAGAGGGAGAAAGAAAGGTGGAAGGAACATGAGGGTTTTGTCTAGAAGGGATACAGCTTTTGTCAAACTTGACTTTTCGTAGCAGGTTTAGGAGAACTTACGCAGCAAGTTAGGATAATTAATTGAGCAGGTAAGGGGAGTTAGGTTGAGGTTAGGAAAACCGTTAGGGTTAGCTAAAATGCATCAATTTGACAAAAGCTGTCCCCTATCTAGAAATGACCAGATGGGAGGGAACTCATCCTCTCTGTCATCTACCTTCCTCTGCCTACTGACTGGAGTGGTAATGCTGTTTTCTCTCTCACGACAAGCCCTTTTTCCTCTGCCCCACAGCCTGAACTTCTATGCCACTTAGCTAACTGTGCATGCTTGTGTGTGTCCAGGTTCTGGACTGGATAGAGAACCACGGGGAGGCGTTCCTCAGTAAACACACAGGCGTTGGGAAGTCCCTCCATCGAGCCAGAGCGCTACAGAAACGACACGAGGACTTCGAGGAGGTCGCCCAGGTAGGACACCTCTCTTCAAGTCTCTGCTTTGACCTTTCCTCTCTTTCCCTTTCCTCTCTCCATCACATACTCTCTCTTTCTCCCATCTTTGCACTAAATACTGTCTCTCTCTCTCTCTCCTCCCCTTCTCCCTTTCTCTTGTTAACTGTCCTCCCTCTTTTCTTCTCCCACGTCACTCCCCCTCTCTGTCTCACTCCCCCTCTCTGTCTCTCGCCCCTCCCTGTCTCACTCCCCCTCTCTGTCTCACTCCCCTCTCTGTCTCACTCCCCCTCCCTGTCTCTCCCCCCTCCCTGTCTCACTCCCCCTCCCTGTCTCTCTCCCCCTCTCTCTGTTTCTCTCCCCCTCTCTCTGTCTCTCTCCCCCTCTCTCTGTCTCACCCCCCCTCCCTGTCTCTCTCCCCCTCTCTCTGTCTCACTCCCCCTCTCTGTCTCTCTCCCCCTCTCTCTGTCTCACTCCCCCTCGCTGTCTCTCTCCCCCTCTCTGTCTCACTCCCCCTCCCTGTCTCTCTCCCCCTCTCTCTGTCTCACTCCCCCTCTCTGTCTCTCTCCCCCTCTCTCTGTCTCACTCCCCCTCGCTGTCTCTCTCCCCCTCTCTGTCTCACTCCCCCTCCCTGTCTCTCTCCCCCTCTCTCTGTCTCTCTCCCCCTCTCTCTGTCTCTCTCCCCCTCTCTGTCTCACCCCCCCTCCCTGTCTCTCTCCCCCTCTCTCTGTCTCACTCCCCCTCCCTGTCTCACACCCCCTCCCTGTCTCACTCCCCCTCCCTGTCTCTCTCCCCCTCTCTGTCTCACTCCCCTTCCCTGTCTCACTCCCCTCTCTGTCTTTCTCTGTGTGATGGCTCTGTCCCTCCTCCAGAACACCTATACTAACGCTGACAAGCTGCTGGAGGCGGCAGAGCAACTGGCCCAGACAGGAGAGTGTGATCCAGAGGAGATCTACCAGGCAGCCCACCAGCTGGAGGACCGCATCCAGGACTTTGTCAGGAGGGTGGAGCAACGCAAAGTCCTGCTGGACATGTCTGTCGCCTTCCACACACACGTCAAAGAGGTACAGGGTGGGAGGGAGAGTGCGTGTGTGGGGGGGTGGGGCGGTGGGTGGAGATGGAGGGGTGCGTGTGTGCGTGCGTCGTCAAGTAGCGAGACATCTTACTGGAATGTGTGTGTGCGACATGCTAATCATCTCTCGGTCCCTAGCTGTGGACGTGGCTGGAGGAGCTGCAGAAGGAGTTGTTAGATGATGTGTATGCTGAGTCTGTGGAGGCGGTGCAGGACCTGATCAAACGTTTCAGCCAGCAGCAGCTGACCATCCTGCAGGTCACTGTCAACGTCATCAAGGAGGGAGAGGACCTCATCCAGCAGCTCAGGTAGAACACACACACACACACACACACACACACACACACACACACACACACACACACACACACACACACACACACACACACACACACACACACACACACACACACACACACAGGTGTGCACACAGACGTACATGCATACTCACACACTCAACACACACGTACACACACAAAATGAATTAGAAGAAACCGTGCAGAAGGTGAGTGGGATGGAAGAGAGAAGAGGAGGAGGAGAGGAAGATGAAAGAAAACAACAGCATCCTCACATAGCGGACTGCCAGATGAGAGAGAGGCGATAGGAAGGGAGAGATGGAGAGAAGCAGTAGGTTGAGAGTTAGAGATCCATGTATTTCACACCTCTGACCATGATTCTGCTTCTATTTATATCAAGTGTGTGAGTCTTGAGGGCTCAACACACACTGAAGCTCTCTCTCCCTCTCTCCCTCCCCCACTCTCTCTTTCTCTCTCTTCCCCCCTCTCTCTCTCCCCCTCTCCCTCCCCCCACTCTCTCCCCCCCCTCTCTCTCCACTCCTCTCTCTCTCTCTTACCCCCTCTCTCTCTCCCCCCCTCTCTCTCTCTCCCTCCCCCACTCTCTCTCTCTTCCCCCCTCTCTCTCTCCCTCCCCCCACTCTCTCTCTCTCTCCCCCCTCTCTCTCTCCCTCTCTCCCTCCCCCCACTCTCTCTCTCTCTCCCCCCCTCTCTCTCCCCCCTCCCCCCTCTCTCTCTCCACTCCTCTCTCTCTCTTCCCCCCCTGTCTCTCTCTCTCTCCCTCCCCCCACTCTCTCTCTCTCTCTCTCTCTTTCTGGTGTATTCTCTCCTCTGGGTATTGTTACATAATGCTGGTTACATAAGTGTGGTTAATTATGTAGAATCCCCAGTACTCTGCTACAATGCTGTGTCTGTGTGTATATGCGGCTTAGACAGGGCTTAGACTCTGATGTGTTAGCTAACTTTGGACCAGAGCTAGCCCTTGACTCTCAGTTCCATGACATTACACATAATGCCTCCTAGAGTTTTCGTGAGCCAGACCAGAGCTAGCCAAGTAACAAGCTTGTGTCTGCAGAACGGAACCAGAATAAAAATGTAAAAAATATCAAAAAAGAAACGTCCTCTCACTGTCAACTGCGTTTATTTTCAGCAAACTTAACATGTGTAAATATTTGTATGAACATAACAAGATTCAAGAACTGGGACATAAACTGAACAAGTTCCACAGACATGTGACTAACAGAAACAGAATAATATGTCCCTGAACAAAGGGGGGTAGGGTCAAAATCAAAAGTAACAGTGAGTATCTGGTGTGGCCACCAGCTGCATTAAGTACTGCAGTGCATCTCCTCCTCATAGACTGCACCCTCCGATCCAACAGGTCCCAGACGTGCTCAATGGGATTTAGATCCGGGCTCTTTGCTGGCAGAACACTGATATTCCTAACTTGCAGGAAATCACGCACAGAACGAGCAGTATGGCTGGTGGCATTGTAATGCTGGAGGGTCATGTCAGGATGAGCCTGCAGGAAGGGTACCACATGAGGGAGGAGAATGTCTTCCCTTTAACACACAGCGTTGAGATTGCCTGCAATGACAACAAGCTCAGTCCGATGATGCTGTGACACATTGCCCCAGACCATGACGGACCCTCCACCTCCAAATCGATCCCGCTCCAGAGTACAGGCCTCGGTGTAACGCTCATTCCTTCGACGATAAACGTGAATCTGACCATCACCCCTGGTGAGACAAAACCGCGACTCGTCAGTGAAGAACACTTTTTGCCAGTCCTGTCTGGTCCAACGACGGTGGGTTTGTGCCCATAGGCGACGTTGTTACCGGTGATGTCTGGTGAGGACCTGCCTTACAACAGGCCTACAAGCCCTCAGTCCAGCCTCTCTCAGCCTATTGCGGACAGTCTGAGCGCTGATGGCGGGATCGTGCGTTCCTGGTGTAACTCGAGCAGTTGTTGTTGCCATCCTGTACTTGTCCCGCAGGTGTGATGTTCGGATGTACCAATCCTGTGCAGGTGTTGTTACACTTGGTCTGCCACTGCGAGGACGATCACCTGTCCGTCCTGTCTCCCTGTTAGCACTGTCTTAGGCGTATCACAGTATGGACATTGCAATTTATTGCCCTGGCCACATCTGCAGTCCTCATGCCTCCTTGCAGCATGCCTAAGGCACGTTTACCGAGCAGGGACCCTGGGCATCTTTCTTTTGGTGTTTTTCAGAGTCAGTAGAAAGGCCTCTTTAGTGTCCAAAGTTTTCATAACTGTTACCTTAAGCTGTTAGTGTCTTAACGACCGTTCCACAGGTGCATGTTCATTAATTGTTTATGGTTCATTGAACAAACATGGGAACCAGTGTTTAAACCCTTTAGAATGAAGATCTGTGAAGTTATTTGGATTTTTACGAATTATCTTTGAAAGACAGGGTCCTGAAAAAGGGACGTTTCTTTTTTAGCTGAGTTTGTCTTACCTTTTTGTAGTTAATAAATCCAATGTGAAACGTGATAACTATAGTGTCCTTAACTAGCATTGAAAGTGTATTAATTGTTCTCTAATTAAAAATCTCTCTCCCTAATTTCAGTAGCTACAGTAGAATATGCATGCTTTGGAGGAAGGGGGAGGGGCTACAGTAGAACATGCAGGCTTTGAAGGGATGGGGAGGGGCTACTGTAGAATATGCATGCATTGGAGGGAGGGGGAGGGACTACAGTAGAATATGCATGATTTGGATGGAGGGTCTACAGTAGAATATGCATGCTTTAGAGGGAGGGGCTACAGTAGAATATGCATGCTTTAGAGGGAGGGGCTACAGTAGAATATGCATGCTTTGGAGGGAGGGGCTACAGGAGAATATGCATGCTTCATAGGGAGGGGCAGGTAGCCTACACACACAAACTGGCAAAGATGTTCAGCTGGCAGGCAGGCAGACGCTGGAATACGTTTCTAAGTGACAGTGAGGGATTTGCATAGGCGCTTTGTGTTTTTTGTGGTACTGTGAAAAAAAAATCCTGGAATGTAAAATAACGTTATTAACCGGTTCCAATGCTTTTAAAATTATGGTTCTGTTCCGGGAACAGTATAGATCACTTATGTTCTCGTTTTTCTGTTCTCTTCCCTGAACCGGTTCCAACCCCTGGTAAATACACATGTCCAATTGTTTGTGTGTGTACGTTTTCTTCAATGAGTGTGTGTGTGTGTGTGTGTGTGTGTGTGTGTTCTCTCCTATGGTAGGGACTCTGCTATCTCCAGTAACAAGACCCCCCACAACAGCTCCATCAACCACATAGAGAGTGTGTTACTGCAGCTGGACGAGGCCCAGGCTCAGATGGAGGAGCTGTTTCAGGAGAGGAAGATCAAACTGGAACTCTTCCTACAGCTACGCATCTTTGAAAGGGACGCCATCGATGTGAGTGTATGGTGGGGGTGGAAAGGGTGTGTGTGTGTGGCAGAGGAGGTCCGGTGAACTTGTCTAGACTTTAGCTCAGTGACATAACCTAGTCTTCCGTTTTTAGATTACCCGACTCAATGACACACGTGTGTGTGAATCCTCACCCTGTGTGTCCACACATGTCTGCATCTACAGAGCCTTCAGAAAGTATTGACACCCCTTGACTTATTCCACATTTTGTTGTGTTACAGTCTGAATTTAAAATACCCCAATGTCAAAATGGAATTATGTTTTCAGAAATATTTAGAAATGATTACAAATGTAAAAGCTGAAAGGTCTTGCGTCAATAAGTATTCAACCTTTTG
>NC_074696.1:22756794-22867511 GCF_029448725.1 Salvelinus fontinalis
AAGCATACTTCCAAAGTTGTGGAAAAATGGCTTAAGATCAACAAAGTCAAGGTATTGGAGTGGCCATCACAAAGCCCTAACCTCAATCCTATATAACATTTGTGGGCAGAACTGAAAAAGCGTGCGTGAGCAAGGAGGCCTACAAACCTGACTCAGTTGCACCAGCTCTGTCAGGAGAAATGGGCCAAAATTCACCCAACTTATTGTGGGAAGCTTGTGGAAGGCTACCAGAAATGTTTGACCCAAGTTAAACTACACTGCTCAAAAAAATAAAGGGAACACTTAAACAACACAATGTAACTTCAAGTCAATCACACTTCTGTGAAATTAAACTGTCCACTTAGGAAGCAACACTGATTGACAATAAATTTCACATGCTGTTGTGCAAATGGAATAGACAAAAGGTGGAAATTATAGGCAATTAGTAAGACACCCCCAAAAAAGGAGTGATTCTGCAGGTGGTGACCACAGACCACTTCTCAGTTCCTATGCTTCCTGGCTGATGTTTTGGTCACTTTTGAATGCTGGCGGTGCTTTCACTCTAGTGGTAGCATGAGACGGAGTCTACAACCCACACAAGTGGCTCAGGTAGTGCAGTTCATCCAGGATGGCACATCAATGCGAGCTGTGGCAAAAAGGTTTGTTGTGTCTGTCAGTGTAGTTTCCAGAGCATGGAGGCGCTACCAGGAGACAGGCCAGTACATCAGGAGACGTGGAGGAGGCCGTAGGAGGGCAACAACCCAGCAGCAGGACCGCTACCTCCGCCTTTGTGCAAGGAGGAGCACTGCCAGCGCCCTGCAAAATGACCTCCAGCAGGCCACAAATGTGCATTTGTGGCCTGCTGTGTTGCTTCCTAAGTGGACAGTTTGATTTCACAGAAGTGTGATTGACTTGGAGTTACATTGTGTTGTTTAAGTGTTCCCTTTATTTTTTTGAGCAGTGTATTTAAAGGCAATGCTACCAAATACTAATTGAGTGTATGTAAACTTCTGACCCACTGGGAATGTGATGAAAGAAATAAAAGCTGAAATAAATCATTCTCTCTACTATTATTCGGACATTTCACATTCTTAAAATAAAGTTGGGATCCCAACTGACCAAGACAGGGAATTTTTACTAGGATTATATGTCAGGAATTGTGAAAAACTGAGTTTAAATGTATTTGGCTGCGTTGCATGTCAACTTCCGACTTCAACTGTACATGTGAACAGGAGTAATAGTGACCAGTAGCAGTATAAAATAGATAAATACTAATGGTAATGGAAATCAATAATCAATGAACAGCAGCGTAGTGGTAGTAATAAATCCACTGTGGGTGTGAGGGGGCGCAGTAGTTGTTAGCCATTTAATAGTCTCATGGCCAGGGGAGAGAACCTGTTAGGAGTCTGTTGGTCTGAGCTGGTCTGCATCGGTATCCTCTGCCTGATGGAAGCAAGGAGAACAGTCCATGTCTCGGGTGGCTGCAGTCTTTGGGAATTTTCAGGATTTCAAGGGGTCATGCCAAATAGTTAGTAATTTCAGTCTCCTGAGGGAGATGAAGCACTGCCGTGCCTTCTTCACGATTGTGCTGATGTAAGAGGACCATGTTAAGTTCCAAGTGATGTGGACACAGAGGTACTTGAAGCTCTTGGCCCTCTCAACTGCGACCCCCGTGGATGGGGGTGTGCACTCACTCCTGTTTCCTGAAGTCCACGATCAGCTCCTTGGTCTTTCTGACGTTGAGGGAGAGGTTGTTGTCCTGGCACCACACTGCAAGGTCTCTGACCTCTTTCCTGACCTCTGACCTCTTTCCAGTAGGCCGTCTTATCGCCGTTGGTGATCAAGCTGACCGTCATGTCGTCAGCAAACTTCATGTTGGAGTTGGAATCATGCGTGGTCACACAGTGGTGGGTGAACAGGCATTACAGAACCTCCTCCATTCCTGCCATTATTGAAAGAGATCGTGATACCTCACATCTCAAAATAGGGTTACTTAATGTTAGATCCCTCACTTCAAAGGCAGTTATAGTCAATGAACTAATCACTGATCACAATCTTGATGTGATTGGCCTGACTGAAACATGGCTTAAGCCTGATGAATTTACTGTGTTAAATGAGGCCTCACCTCCTGGTTATACTAATGACTATATCCCCCGTGCATCCCGCAAAGGTGGAGGTTTTGCTAACATTTACGATAGCAATTAGTTTTTTAAATGACGTTTTCGTCTTTTGAGCTTCTAGTCATGAAATCTATGCAGCCAACTCAATAATTTTTTATAGCTACTGTTTACAGGCCTCCCGGGCCATATACAGCGTTCCTCTCTGAGTTCCCTGAATTCCTATCGGACCTTGTAGTCATAGCAGATAATATTCTAAGTTTTGGTGATTTTAATATTCATATGGAAAAGTCCACAGACCAACTCCAAAAGGCTTTCGGAGCCATCATCGACTCAGTGGGTTTTGTCCAACATGTCTCTGGACCTACTCACTGCCACAGTCATACTCTGGACCTAGTTTTGTCCCATGGAATAAATGTTGTAGATCTTAATGTTTTTCCTCATAATCCTGGACTATCGGACCACCATTTTATTACGTTTGAAATCGCAAAAAATAATCTGCTCAGACTCCAACCAAGGAGCATCAAAAGTTGTCAGAGGACACGTCAGAGGACAAAAATCAGTTAACCACCTAACTGAGGAACTCAATTTAACCTTGCGCAATAACCTAGATGCAGTTGCACCCCTAAAAACGAAAAACATTTGTCATAAGAAACTAGCTCCCTGGTATACAGAAAATACGGAAATGGAAATGGCGCCACACCAAACTGTAAGTCTTCCGACTAGCTTGGAAAGACAGTACCGTGCAGTATCGAAGAGCCCTCACTGCTCCTCGATCATCCTACTTTTCCAACTTAATTGATGAAAATAAGAACAATCCAAAATTTATTTTTGATACTGTTGCAAAGCTAACTAACAGGCAGCATTCCCCAAGAGAGGATGGCTTTCACTTCAGCAGTAATAAATTCATGAACTTCTTTGAGGAAAAGATCATGATCATTAGAAAGCAAATTACGGACTCCTCTTTAAATCTGCGTATTCCTCCAGGGCTTAGCTGTCCTGGATCTGCACAGCTCTGCCAGGGCCTGGGATCGGGAGAGACACTTAAGTGTTTTAGTACTATATCTCTTGACACAATGATGAAAATAATCATGGCCTCTAAACCTTCAAGCTGCATACTGGATCCTATTCCTACTAAACTACTGAAAGAGCTGCTTCCTGTGCTTGGCCCTCCTATGTTGAACATAATAAACGGCTCTCTATCCACCGGATGTGTACCAAACTCACTAAAGGTGGCTAAAAGCCTCTCTTGAAAAAGCCAAACCTTGACCCGGAAAATATAAAAAACTATCGGCCTATATCGAATCTTCCATTCCTCTCAAAAATCTTAGAAAAAGCTGTTGCGCAGCAACTCACTGCCTTCCTGAAGACAAACAATGTATACGAAATGCTTCAGTCTGGTTTTAGACCCCATCATAGCACTGAGACTGCACTTGTGAAGGTGGTAAATGACCCTTTAATGGCGTCAGACCGAGGCTCTGCATCTGTCCTCGTGCTACTAGACCTTAGTGCTGCCTTTGACACCATCGATCACCACATTCTTTTGGAGAGACTGGAAACCCAAATTGGTCTACACGGACAAGTTCTGTCCTGGTTTAGATCTTATCTGTCGGAAAGATATCAGTTTGTCTCTGTGAATGGTTTGTCCTCTGACAAATCAACTGTACATTTCGGTGTTCCTCAAGGTTCCATTTTAGGACCACTATTGTGTTCACTATATATTTTACCTCTTGGGGATGTTATTCGAAAACATAATGTTAACTTTCACTGCTATGCGGATGACACACAGCTGTACATTTCAATGAAACATGGTGAAGCCCCAAAATTGCCCTCGCTAGAAGCCTGTGTTTCAGACATAAGGAAGTGGATGGCTGAAAACGTTCTACTTTTAAACTCGGACAAAACAGAGATGCTTGTTCTAGGTCCCAAGAAACAAAGAGATCTTCTGTTACATCTGACAATTAATCTTGATGGTTGTAAAGTCGTCTCAAATAAAACTGTGAAGGACCTCGGCGTTACTCTTGACCCTGATCTCTCTTTTGACTAACATATCAAGACTGTTTCAAGGACAGCTTTTTTCCATCTACGTAACATTGCAAAAATCAGAAATATTCTGTCCAAAAATGATGCAGAAAAATTAATTCATGCATTTGTTACTTCTAGGTTATACTACTGCAATGCTCTACTTTCCGGCTACCCGGATAAAGCACTAAATAAACTTTACTTAGTGCTAAATACGGCTGCTAGAATCCTGACTAGAACCAAGAGATTTGATCATATTACTCCAGTGCTAGCTTCCCTACACTGGCTTCCTGTTAAGGCAAGGGCTGATTTCAAGGTTTTACTGTTAACCTATAAAGCTTTACATGGGCTTGCTCCTACCTATCTTTCCGAGTTGGTTCTGCCGTACATACCTACACGTACGCTACGGTCACAAGACGCAGGCCTCCTAATTGTCCCTAGAATTTCTAAGCAAACAGCTGGAGGCAGGGCTTTCTCCTATAGATCTCCATTTTTATGGAACGGT
This sequence comes from Salvelinus fontinalis, assembly GCF_029448725.1. Taxonomy (NCBI): domain Eukaryota; kingdom Metazoa; phylum Chordata; class Actinopteri; order Salmoniformes; family Salmonidae; genus Salvelinus; species Salvelinus fontinalis. The sequence continues at coordinate 22,761,418 of NC_074696.1, forward strand.
CTGCCTACCCATGTGAGACACGCAGACTCGGTCTCAACCTTTAAGTCTTTACTGAAGACTTATCTCTTCAGTAGGTCATATGATTGAGTGTAGTCTGGCCCAGGAGTGTGAAAGTGAACGGAAAGGCTCTGGAGCAACGAACCGCCTTTGCTGTCTCTGCCTGGCCGGTTCCCCTCCACTGGGATTCTCTACCTCTAACCCTATTACAGGGGCTGAGTCACTGGCTCACTGGTGCTCTTTCATGCCGTCCCTAGGAGGGGTGCGTCACTTGAGTGGGTTGAGTTACTGACATGATCTTCCTGTCTGGGTTGGCGCCCCCCCCCCCTTGGTTTGTGCTGTGGTGGAGATCTTTGTGGGCTATACTCGGCCTTGTCTCAGGATTGTAAGTTGGTGGTTGAAGATATCCCTCTAGTGGTGTGGGGGCTGTGCTTTGGCAAAGTGGGTGGGGTTATATCCTTCCTGTTTGGCCCTGTCCGGGGGTATCATCGGATGGGGCCACAGTGTCTCCTGACCCCTCCTGTCTCAGCCTCCAGTATTTATGCTGCAGTAGTTTGTGTCGGGGGGCTAGGGCCAGTTGGTTATATCAGGAGTACTTCTCCTGTCTTATCCAGTGTCCTGTGTGAATTTAAGTATGCTCTCTCCAATTCTCTCCTTCTCTCTTTCTTTCTCTCTCTCGGAGGACCTGAGCCCTAGGACCATACGTCAGGACTACTGGGCATGATGACTCCTTGCTGTCCCCAGTCCACCTGGCCTTGCTGCTGTTCCAGTTTCAACTGTTCTGCCTGCAGTTATGGAACCCCTACCTGTCGCAGACCTGCTTTTTTCAACTCTTAATGATCGGCAATGAAAAGCCAGCTGACATTTATTCCTGATTATTATTTGACCATGCTTGTCATTTATGAACATTTTGAACATCTTGGCTCTCTCTAATTCTCTCCTTCTCTCTTTCTTTCTCTCTCTCGGAGGAACTGAGCCCCAGGACCATACGTCAGAACTACCGGGCATGATGACTCCTTGCTGTCCCCAGTCCACCTGGCCTTGCTGCTGTCCCAGTTTCAACTGTTCTGCCTGCGGTTATGGAAACCCTACCTGTCCCAGACCTGCTGTTTTCAACTCTTAATTATCGGCTATGAAAAGCCAACTGACATTTATTCCTGATTATTATTTGACCATGCTTGTCATTTATGAACATTTTGAACATGTTCTGTTATAATCTTCACCCGGCACAGCCAAAAGAGGACTGGCCACCCCTCATAGCCTGATTCCTCTCTAGGATTCTTCCTAGGTTTTGGCCTTTCTAGGGAGTTTTTCCTAGCCACCCTGCTTCTACACTTACATTGCTTGCCTTTTAGGGTATTATTCTGGGTTTCTGTACAGCACTTCGAGATATTAGCTGATGTACGAAGGGCTATATAAAATAAACTTGATTGATCGATTGATTGAGAGGACTAAGCACACACCCCTGGGGAGGTTCAGTGTTAAGGGGCCTGTGTGACAGAGGTGTTGTTGTCTACTCTAACCACCTGGGGGTGGTCCGGCAGGAAGCCAAGGATCCAGCTGCAAAGGAGGGTGTTCAGTCCCATTGTCCCTAGCTTCAGACTAAAATGTGGGTGGGGATGACAAAGAGAAACATGAAAATGCAAAGTCATTCCCCTCTTGTCTTGACGGTAGAGAATGGGGAAGGGGAACTCTGTTCGGCCAGATCATGGGAGGAGTGAGGGTGAGGAGATGTGATGGATTGTTTACGGATGCTGTACAATAGTACACCTTCTAAATAACCCTAACTTTGGGCTGATTAACTGGTCATCTGAGGTAGTATCGTGGGATCTGTTTAAATCATGTGGGCTGACTCACTCCCTGACTGCTGCTGACCTTGGACCAAAACGCCTGCAAGGCTATTTCCAATCTTCCCTGTTGAGCAAGTCTCATGCACTCCTACACTTCACCTTTAGGATCACAGGTTCTTAAGACCTCAGACCTATTTATAACCTCCTGTGATAATCTGAGCTTTCCAATGTCCACAATGCAAAGACACCAACCAACACCTCTCTCCCTCTCAATACAGCTGAACTGCTTAGTTACCCAATGTCTTTGTGGGACCGTGTGGTCACATGCACCGCAGCCTATGGCCTGTCTAAGAAAACACAGGACAGGTGTATCAGCTTGCTGGATTATTGTCAGGTCAACACAGCCAAGGTTGAGAGCTTCTCAATATAGCTGAACTACTCAGTGACCCAATGTATTAAATGGTTACATGCACTGCTGCCTAGCGCCTTTCTAAGAAAACAGTACAGGTGTGTCAGCCCGTTTCTATTTAGGTCTGTCAGGGATTTAGAAGCCAAAGTCTCCAGACTAAAATATGGATCAAAGCAGCAGAGGTCATATAAGAAATATTGTGCACAACACTTTGTCACTATGTAGAATTATAATACAATGAAATGCATCAATATCAACCATCTTGATATAAAATCAGATTTCAGGGAGTCAACACATTCTCAGGCACTGATCAGGCCACCTAAAGGACATAACAGAGCTGGATAGAAAATATGGGTTTAAAAATAAACCCCCTACAGCATCTCAGAAGTCCAATAACTTTTTAGATAGAGCAGATTAATCAAATCCAGCGTTTAACATTCTATCACTGTCAGGACTGATGGTCATGACGATGATATTATTTGCACAGCTATCTCAGATGGAAAATAACCCAGATTTGCATTATTTGTCAGATATAATCTATCTCTGACTTTTCCTTGATGGCTGGTCCTGGGAAAGGGTGTGTATGTGTGCATATTTAGTGTGTGTGTGTGTGTGTTTGGTAATTGTGTGTTTGTGTGTGTATCGATGCAGACCAGTGGGCAGCATTGCATGAGTTGTAATGTGGAGCATAATGATTTTGAAGAATGCAAGGTTACAGTCCTCCTGCTCTCTGCTCTCTTACCCAATCCCGCCATCATGGTTGCAGTAGCATGATAAAAGGGATGGGCTATGCCCCAAATGCCACCCTATTCCCTATATACAGTAGCGCACTACTTTTGACCAGAAGTAGTACAATATAGAGGTGTGGGATCTTAATTTGACCAGTTTTGTCGCAGGAGTAAAATTATTCTGCAGCAGGATTTGATTGTTTAACAAAAAGTGATAATTAGATAATAAAAGTGAAATTAGTTTTGATAGGCTACAGTAGGCTATAGTGTAGGTGTGATATCTAGTGAGAGAAAGAGAACTGAGGGGATTGAGTGAATTTATATAAATCACCAGGCTCATTTAGCTTTCCTGCAGCGTAGGAAAATTGTCTGCGACAACAGAGTGATCAAATTATGATACTGCATCTGTATAGGGGATATAGTGCCATTTGGGACACAGCCAATGGAGTGGTCTATAGAGACCAGGCTGGATAGAATGAATATGTGTGATGTAATAAGAGAACCAACTGCTATCAGCTTTACAAGTGTTTTTATGCATGGGTTATTGAATTCATATGCATTTCATATCCCACATTACTCACCCATCGTAGGGATACCAGCTTGTCTTGCATAAATGAGGTGGCAGTCAGATATAAGTCTGTCTTATCTAGTCCTTACTTCACAATACAGTCTGCTGCTCATCCTCTAGATTGGTGTGTGTGTGTGTGTGTGTGTGTGTGTGTGTGTGTATGTGTGTGTGTGTGTGTGTGTGTGTGTGTGTGTGTGTGTGTGTGTGTGTGTGTGTGTGTGTGTGCGTGGTGCATGCATGTACATGGATGTGTGTGTGTGTACTCGCTCACTGAGCACAGGGAATGTTCAGGGATGATACAAACTCTATTGGGGGGCTACCATAAACCATCATTAACATTAGAGAGAGAACTCACTGTACTTAGCTGCATCTGGAAACTAATTGGTTTCAGGCAATGTTCTTTAGGCCTGAATTTCATGTTGTCAGAGCAACATAGTGGCAGTTTGCTTATTTGAAATGCATCCAAATGTACAGTAAAATGTTTATGTCCCCACATGGGCTTATTCCAGAACAGAATAAAACCCCTGCCTGCAAGCAGATGAGTAAGTGGTCTTAATAATTTGTGTTTTAAATAGAACTTTGTCTCCTTGTGGTATGGGCACAGCTTCCTTTTCTGTAGTTAGGCCGGCGGCTATCTTCTTATGTTATCTAACAGTGTATACAGTAATTCTGCATTCCAAATGGAACCCTTTTACCTTAATGGGCTCTGGTCTAAAGTACTGCACTATAATAGAAAATAGGGTGCCATTTGTGAGTTGTTCGCTGCAATCTTAGTTTGAATGATGTTCAACAAACGTTCAACAATGAAAAGGGAACTATGCCAAGTACCAGTGGTTAAGAGAAGTGGGAGTGAGAGTGGGACCACCCAAAGGGTTTTGGTTGATTCAGATTACAAGAGCAGTAGGGAATGAAGAACTAATGCATCATCAGAACCCTGTAACTAAAGAGAGGGAGCAGTATTCAATTAGATCCGCTTTAGCTGACATCTGCATAGTGGGTGTTTTGGCGGTGTTGGAGGTGGAACTGTGTTAGAGCTGTCAAATCCACAAGTGGCTCCTGGCTTTATACCTAAAGTGGACATTACCATTGGCTGCACGGAGTCGCATGAACAGAAATCCCATGCAGCCTTGTTTACAAGTTGGAATGTGTGATGTAATCTACACCTCCATTATGATGATAGAAACCCTCATTATTTAGTTTAATGATTTTAAATTTGAGAGTAATTATTTCTATAAAGCCTACCCTTTCTTGTTCTGCACTTCTAACCCGAGTGGGGCGGGTGTGGCTTCGTGACAATGATCGCAAGAGCAGCTGTCACAAATCTCACCGATTTGAGGTTCCAACACAGTTCCACCTCCAACACCGCTATGCGGCTGTCTTCTATCGCTGTTTAACGCTTGATCTGGTTGAATCTAGATCCTAGTGTGCATCCCAAATGGCACCCTATTTGCTACATAATGCACTACTTTTGACCAGAGCCCTATGGACCCTAGTGCACTATATAGGGAATAGGGTGCCATTTAGGACGCTACCCTGCAGGGGATTAGATTACAACATTTTAGCAGAAATACCCATCATCATTATCTGTTTGAGTGAGAGTTGATAAAGTAGATTACATTACTGCTATAATCCTCTTATTGATGGCTGATGGAGGGATACGGAGAAATGATGTGACTGCATTGGGCTGAAAAACAGCATCCATCTTTCGGGATCAAATTTGATGCCTTGGAGAGAATAAAAGGTGTTGGTCGCAGGTGCAGGGCCAGGTCTAGCACGTCTGTTACAGATGATAGATTGTTTCATATCTCCCTAAAGAGAGTGTGTGTGCATGTGCATGTGTGTGTTAGATGTACTGTGCATGTGTGTCTGAGAGAGAGAGAGACAGAGAGACCAACAGAGGGAGAGAGAGGAAGTTATAAAGAGGGAGGACAGAGTTATGTAACTCAATAGGATGTCTAATGACTTTATAATGAGAGAGAGAGAGAGAAAGAGAGAGAGGGAGAACATTCACTTCCTTGCCGGTCTAAATAAGTTCATGCTGCAGACACGGGATGCGTCCCAAATGGAACCCTATTCCCTTTAAGTGCACTACTTTTCCCAGGGCTTATAAGGCTCTGATCGAAAGTAGTGCACGACATAGGGAATAGGGTGCCATTTGGGACACAGACAGTCGTTCAGGGACATCCTCTTGATCTTTTCATCCACTCCCCTCTCACTTTTGATCTTCATCAAACTGACTAACAGAAAACCCAGGCCTCTTAAAGAGATCGTCATCTAACTGACTAACAGAAAACCCAGGCCTCTTAAAGAGATCGTCATCCAACTGACTAACAGAAAACCCAGGCCTCTTAAAGAGATCGTCATCCAACTGACTAACAGAAAACCCAGGCCTCTTAAAGAGATCGTCATCCAACTGACTAACAGAAAACCCAGGCCTCTTAAAGAGATCGTCATCCAACTGACTAACAGAAAACCCAGGCCTCTTAAAGAGATCGTCATCCAACTGACTAACAGAAAACCCAGGCCTCTTAAAGAGATCGTCATCCAACTGACTAACAGAAAACCCTTGCCTCTTAAAGAGATCGTCATCCAACTGACTAACAGAAAACCCAGGCCTCTTAAAGAGATCGTCATCCAACTGACTAACAGAAAACCCAGGCCTCTTAAAGAGATCGTCATCCAACTGACTAACAGAAAACCCAGGCCTCTTAAAGAGATCGTCATCAAACTGACTAAAAGAAAACCAAGGTCTCTTTTAAATAGCTCTGCAAAGCCTTCAGTAGATTCTCCTCCCCTGCTAGATCTAATTCCTCATTATAGCTCCACCCTCCAAAATGCATTGTCTTGTCAAAGATTTCTAGTCTCTTTGAAAAAGGCTGGTGCAGTGCACTGCAGTGGTCTTGTTTCTTGGCTTTGGGTATTATGTCTTCAATATTATGTAATTATGTCTGATGGTCAAGAGAGGGCTATGGCTTCATCCCATGTGGCACACTATTTCCAATATAGTGTATATAGTCCCTGGTCAAAAGTAGTGCACTACATGGGGAATAGGGTGCCATTTGGGACACATCCTACTGTATATCCAAGATGGCGTAGCAGTCAGATGTCCTTTGTCCTCGTCTTGTCCCGTGTATATATATTTTATATATTTTTCTTCGCATATCTTTTTATATATATATATTTTTTTTTCTTCTTAAAAACTCTACTTCAAAACACTCTCCTGCAACCCACCTCACCAAATGTGGTGCGGATCTGTTTTTTTTTTCCTCAAAAGTATTATTCACCTCGTATCCAAAATCTACAACAGAAGCTAGCCAGAAGTTAGCCAGCTCACAAGCTAACGTTAGTAGTTCAGCTAACCACAGCTAGCTATCCTATCAGCTATCCTTTAGCTCGGAAAACTATTGCCAGTTTTGTACAACGCCACTCAGACCAGAGCATACCAGACCTATTTTCTCTCCATATCCCCGGATTTTTACCGCAAGCTCTGGACATTTACACCTGGATCTTGCAGCTAACTAGCTGCTATCCGAGTGACTATTGGCTAACATCAATTCCGGAGCAAACACCAATTATCCCGGAGCTAGCCAGCTGAAGAGTTCCATCAGCCACTCCTGGGCTACAATCACCTATCCGGACCCGTTTTACTGCCGATGCGGAGCCTCACCGGGCCTTCACGACTGGGATACCGACGTTATCTGCCCGAGGGAGTATTTCAACTGGCCCCTCCATCGCGACGTAACCTGAACGTCCATATGCTAACTGCGGCGCGCTAATCGTTAGCTGTCTTGAGCATATCGGCTGCTATCTGAACAGGTCTATCGAACAATCTTCTTAGGCCACTATAACTATTTTGACAATTGGATTGGTCCCCTCTACCACACGGAACCCCACTAATCTACCGACGGAATTGCACGGCGTGGCTAAAAACAGACCTCCATCTTCTGCTAGCTTGCTACCCATGACTAGCTGTCTGAATCACGAAGCTAGCACCAGTTAGCAAACACAATTCTACAATTCACAACCTCTCTTTCGCCACCGCCATCCGGCTTGGATTCTCTGTCGACACGACCACGTCTGGTCTGCAGACGAATACCCCATCCGCTGTGCCCTCAACCGGCCTCCGTCTGAGCAGACCCCCTCCGTCTGAGCAGACCACCCCCCGGGCTACTAACTTTAAACGCCGCGGGCTAGCTTAGTGGAGGCCTCACTGCTCCATCTACGGCTGCCCCCTGGACACTATGATCACTCAGCTACATAGCTGATGCCTGCTTGACTGTCCATTAATTCACAGTACTCCATTCCGTTTATTTGTGTTTTATCTGTCGGCTCTGTGCTTTAACTCAGGATCTGTGTGTAGTTGAGCCGACCCTCTCTGCCTAGTCGTCGCCATTTTTACCTGCTGTTGCTGTGTTAGCTGACTAGCTGCTGTTATCTCACCTGTTGTTTTAGCTAGCTCTCCCAATCAAGACCTGCAATCACTTTATGCCTTATTGTATGTCTCTCTCAAATATCAATATGCCTTGCATACTGTTGTTCAGGCTAGTTATCATTGTTTTGGTTTGCAATGGACCCCGTAGTTCCACTCTCTGTACCTCTGATACCTCCTTTGTCCCACCCCCCACACATGCGGTGACCTCACCCATTGAGACCAGCATGTCCAGAGATACAACCTCTCTTATCATCACCCAGTGCCTGGGCTTGCCTCCGCTGTACCCGTGCCCCACCATACCCTGGTCTGCACATTATGCCCAGAATCTATTCTACCACGCCCATAAATCTGCTCCTTTTATTCCTTGTCCCCAACGCTCTAGGCGACCAGTTTTGATAGCCTATAGCCGCACTCTCATCCTACTACTCCTCTGTTCCTCGGGTGATGTGGAGGTAAACCCAGGCCCTGCATGTCCCCAGTCACCCTCATTTGTTGACTTCTGTGATCGAAAAAGCCTTGGCCTTATGCATGTCAACATCAGAAGCCTCCTCCCTAAGTTTTCCTTACTCACCGCTTTAGCACACTCTGCCAACCCTGATGTCCTTGCCGTTTCCGAATCCTGGCTTAGGAAGGCCACCAAAAATTCTGAGATTTCCATACCCAAATATAACACTTTCCGTCAAGATAGAACTGCCAAAGGGGGAGGAGTTGCAATTTACTGCAGAGATAGCCTGCAAAGTTCTGTCATACTTTCCAGGTCTATGCCCAAACAGTTCGAACTTCTAATTTTAAAAATTAATCTCTCCAGAAATAAGTCTCTCACTGTTGCCACCTGCTACCGACCCCCCTCAGCTCCCAGCTGTGCCCTGGACACCATCTGTGAATTGATCGCTCCCCATCTAGCTTCAGAGTTTGTTCTGTTAGGTGACCTAAACTGGGATATGCTTAACACCCCGGCAGTCCTACAATCTAAGCTTGATGCCCTCAATCTCACTCAAATCATCAAGGAACACACCAGGTACAACCCTAAATCCGTAAACATGGGCACCCTAATAGACATTATCCTGACCAACTTGCCCTCCAAATGCACCTCTGCTGTCTTCAATCAAGATCTCAGCGATCACTGCCTCATTGCCTGTATCCTCCACGGGTCCGCGGCCAAACGACCACCCCTCATCACTGTCAGACGCTCCCTAAAACACTTCTGCGAGCAGGCCTTTCTAATCGACCTGGCCCGGGTACCCTGGAAGGATATTGACCTCATCCCATCAGTTGAGGATGCCTGGTCATTCTTTAAAAGTTACTTCCGCACCATATTAGACAAGCATGCTCCGTTCAAAAAATGCAGAACCAAGAACAGATATAGCCCTTGGTTCACTCCAGACCTGACTGCCCTCGACCAGCACAAAAACATCCTGTGGCGAACTGCAATAGCATCGAAGAGCCCCCGCGATATGCAACTGTTCAGGGAAGTCAGGAACCAATACACGCAGTCAGTCAGGAAAGCAAAGGCCAGCTTTTTCAAGCAGAAATTTGCATCCTGTAGCTCTAACTCCAAAAAGTTCTGGGATACTGTAAAGTCCATGGAAAACAAGAGCACCTCCTCCCAGCTGCCCACTTCACTGAGGCTAGGTAACACGGTCACCACTGATAAGTCCGTGATAATCGAAAACTTCAACAAACATTTCTCAATGGCTGGCCATGCCTTCCTCCTGGCGACTCCAACCTTGGCCAACAGCCCCGCCCCCCCCGCTGCTACTCGCCCAAGCCTCCCCAGCTTCTCCTTTACCCATATCCAGATAGCAGATGTTCTGAAAGAGCTGGAAAACCTGGACCCATACAAATCAGCTGGGCTTGACAATCTGGACCCCCTATTTCTGAAACTGTCCGCCGCCATTGTCGCACCCCCTATTACCAGCCTGTTCAACCTCTCCTTCGTATCATCTGAGATCCCCAAGGATTGGAAAGCTGCCGCGGTCATCCCCCTCTTCAAAGGGGGTGACACCCTGAACCCAAACTGTTACAGACCTATATCCATCCTGCCCTGCCTATCTAAGGTCTTCGAAAGCCAAGTCAACAAACAGATCACTGACCATCTCGAATCCCACCGTACCTTCTCCGCTGTGCAATCCGGTTTCCGAGCCGGTCACGGGTGCACCTCAGCCACGCTCAAGGTACTAAATGATGTCATAACCGCCATCGATAAAAGACATTACTGTGCAGCCGTCTTCATCAACCTGGCCAAGGCTTTCGACTCTGTCAATCACCATATTCTTATCGGCAGACTCAGTAGCCTCGGTTTTTCTAATGACTGCCTTGCCTGGTTCACCAACTACTTTGCAGACAGAGTTCAGTGTGTCAAATCGGAGGGCATGTTGTCCGGTCCTCTGGCAGTCTCTATGGGGATACCACAGGTTTCAATTCTCAGGCCGACTCTTTTCTCTGTATACATCAATGATGTTGCTCTTGCTGCGGGCGATTCCCTGATCCACCTCTATGCAGACGACACCATTCTGTATACTTCCGGCCCTTCCTTGGACACTGTGCTATCTAACCTCCAAACGAGCTTCAATGCCATACAACACTCCTTCCGTGGCCTCCAACTGCTCTTAAATGCTAGTAAAACCAAATGCATGCTTTTCAACCGTTCGCTCCCTGCACCCGCACGCCCGACTAGCATCACCACCCTGGACGGTTCCGACCTAGAATATGTGGACATCTATAAGTACCTAGGTGTCTGGCTAGACTGCAAACTCTCCTTCCAGACTCATATCAAACATCTCCAATCCAAAATCAAATCTAGAGTCGGCTTTCTATTCCGCAACAAAGCCTCCTTCACACACGCCGCCAAACTTACCCTAGTAAAACTGACTATCCTACCGATCCTCGACTTCGGCGATGTCATCTACAAAATAGCTTCCAATACTCTACTCAGCAAACTGGATGCAGTTTATCACAGTGCCATCCGTTTTGTTACTAAAGCACCTTATACGACCCACCACTGCGACCTGTATGCCCTAGTCGGCTGGCCCTCGCTACATGTTCGTCGTCAGACCCACTGGCTCCAGGTCATCTACAAGGCTATGCTAGGTAAAGTGCCGCCTTATCTCAGTTCACTGGTCACGATGGCTACACCCACCAGTAGCACGCGCTCCAGCACGTGTATCTCACTGATCATCCCTAAAGCCAAAACCTCCTTTGGACGCCTTTCCTTCCAGTTCTCTGCTGCCTGCGACTGGAAAGAATTGCAAAAATCTCTGAAGTTGGAGACTTTTATCTCCCTCAACAACTTTAAAAATCTGCTATCCGAGCAGCTAACCGATCGCTGCAGCTGTACATAGTCCATCTGTAAACTACCCACCCAATTTACCTACCTCACCCCCCATAATGCTTTTATTTATTTACTTTTCTGCTCTTTTGCACACCAGTATCTCTTCTTGCACATGATCATCTGATGATTTATCACTCCAGTGTTAATCTGCTAAATTGTAATTACTCGATTTATTGCCTACCTCATGCCTTTTGCACACATTGTATATAGATTCTCTTTTTTTTCTACCATGTTATTGACTTATTTATTGTTTACTCCATGTGTAACTCTGTGTTGTTGTCTGTTCACACTGCTATGCTTTATCTTGGCCAGGTCGCAGTTGCAAATGAGAACTTGTTCTCAACTAGCCTAACTGGTTAAATAAAGGATGAAAAAAAAAAAAAAAAAAAAAATATTACAGCCCACGGTTACAAAAAGCTTCCTCTCTTTTACCTGACCCTGGCTCATAGCCGATCCATGAATCATTAAAGATGCACTCTTAAACTTTTGTATAATTTCATCCAATAGTTTTGAAAGTGGTGCTCACGAGCCAAAGTGGTCAGCGTTTTATGTGTACTACGTCATCCAAATGTGTACCATGTCATTCATTTTGTGTAACATGTTACAAATGTTTGCCATTTGTATGATACAGTATCATACAAATGTTGTAATTTCTGTGATATGCTAGAAATCCAATTTGTGCAATATGTTACAAATTTGTTGTGCTTAAGATCCCGGTCTGCATCTTTAAGGGAGGTTGGATTGTCTTTTCTATTTCTCAAATTGCTCTGTGTTGTGTCTGTATTGGATCCTATAGCTGGCTCTGTGACACTAGGCAAATCAACGTGCAAAGAACACTTCCAATGGGGATGGAGGGGAGGAAGGAGTACATGGGAGGGGATTGGAGAGGGTGAAACCTGTGTGTGTGGACTGGCTCTTCCCTCTCCCGTTCCCCAGGGTGGTTATGCAATGTCCCAAGAGGAGAAGCTCCAAGAAAGAACACAACGGGGGAGAGGGGTCTGAAGGTCTGGCCTGCAGGTGCCATAACAGCTGGGGTGGCCCTGTTTTTGGAGTTGCTGTTGACTCCACGGTTGTGTCCCAAATAGCACCCTATTCCCTATATACTGTACTACTGTTGACCAGAGGGCTCTGCACTTTATAGGGAATATGGTCACATTTGGGATACACACACACCCCCAATGTACATCAAAACACATGCTGCTGGGAAAAGCAGGGAGCCGAGGCACAAACCGACTGAAACCAAGTCAATCCAGTCCTATCCAAAGAGAAAGTCTGGCCTGGATCTTCTTATGATGAGTTGAAGCAGTGACATCCCTTCCCCCTGTGGGAAAGAGGATCAAAGAGAGAAAAGACAGTGTTTGTGCTTGACATTACACAGACAATGTTGTCGGTTTAAACAGGTTTCAAGTGCTATATTAACAACTGAATGAGTGGGTTTGAGTGCCTGAAATGCAAGTGGGTTTGAGTCACGATGAATAAAATGTAATCCTTGCTACGTTTGTGGAAATTACAGAGAATCTCTGTGATGTCTCTTAATTTGCATTATCTACTGGGGAAAACCCCACAGCTGTAATAATAATAATAATAATAATAATTTGGTAGGTGCTTATATTTGTGCTGTTTCACACACGCACAAGTGTGTTTTATATGCATGTGTGAAATGGGAATGTGTTTTTTGCATATCCCAACTCCCCTTGAGATACCCTTGGAGAGTGGGGTCACAGCCTTGGAGAGTGGGGTCACAGCCTTGGAGAGTGGGGTCACAGCCTTGGAGAGTGGGGTCACAGCCTTGGAGAGTGGGGTCACAGCCTTGGAGAGTGGGGTCACAGCCTTGGAGAGTGGGGTCACAGCCTTGGAGAGTGGGGTCACAGCCTTGGAGAGTGGGGTCACAGCCTTGGAGAGTGGGGTCACAGCCTTGGAGAGTGGGGTCACAGCCTTGGAGAGTGGGGTCACAGCCTTGGAGAGTGGAGTCACAGCCAGGTTCAGCCATTATCAACAGTGACCCTGGAGCTTAACTTAGGGTTAAGTGCCTTGCTCAAAAGCACATTGATATATTTGTTTACCTTGCTGGCACAGGGATTCGAGCTAGCAACCTTTCGGTTATTGGCCCAACCCTCAAACCACTAGGATACCTGAAGGAGAATGAGGACTTATAATGAGTCAGAGCAATCTGACAAGATCAGCTAGACATGAGCACTTCTTCATTATTCACAAGGGAACAACTGTACAGTGATATGCGAACCAGCTTGGATCTAACTCTATGAGTATCACAGTATCTCTCTCTCTATCTTTCTCTCTCTCTCTCAATCTCTCTTTCTCTCTCTCTTTCTCTCTCTCTCTTTCTCTCTCTCTCTTGCTCTCTCTCTCTCTCTCTCTCTTTCTCTCTCTCTCTCTTTCCATCCCACTTTTTCCTCCCTCTATATTGACCTTTCACACACACAAACACACTTTGTTTATTTGTTATCTTCCTCTACCGTCTCCTGAGTTAGGGTTAAACCTCACACTCTCACATGGTGTAAAGGTTTGTAAAGGTTGGGTTCTACTGTCTTCTGAGTTAGGGTTAAACCTCACACTCTCACATGGTGTAAAGGTTGGGTTCTACTGTCTTCTGAGTTAGGGTTAAACCTCACACTCTCACATGGTGTAAAGGTTTGTAAAGGTTGGGTTCTACTGTCTTCTGAGTTAGGGTTAAACCTCACACTCTCACATGGTGTAAAGGTTGGGTTCTACTGTCTTCTGAGTTAGGGTTAAACCTCACACTCTCACATGGTGTAAAGGTTTGTAAAGGTTGGGTTCTACTGTCTTCTGAGTTAGGGTTAAACCTCACACTCTCACATGGTGTAAAGGTTGGGTTCTACTGTCTTCTGAGTTAGGGTTAAACCTCACACTCTCACATGGTGTAAAGGTTTGGTTTGGGGAATTTGTCATCATAGGGAAAGCGGCATTGTGAATTCTATTGCCTGTGGCTGTGTGGAGTTGTACAGTGGACCACATACCCTCTATACCAAACCTATCTGTTATGCTATGCATGAATAAAGGTTGGGTTCGGGGAATTGGTCATCGTATAGAAAGCAGAATGTTGATTGCCGTAGGCTGAGTGTGGAAGGAGTTATACTGTACATATTTTCTACTTCGTACACTTGCTGTTCTAAACCGGGCAGGAGAATGGGTGTTTTGTTTCATCATTTGAATACCATGACAGGATACAGGAGTCACCGGTTTAAGAAAACAGACCAAGGGCCTCACCTCTCGGGACTCAGGACACACAAAGATAGCAATTCCCTGAGGGACTGAAAGACATGGAAATGCACGTCAAGATGCACAAAGGAATGTTTATTCCCTTATCCTTTCTCAAGAGGGTCCATTCCCAGCTGTTGATGTATCCCTTCTCTCTCAGGAGAGATTAAGCAAATCATTAGAAATTTTGGAAAAATGCCAATGCTGATAAGTTCTCATGCAGCTATCAGCCCTGGTGAGAGGGAGAGGGTGACTTCAACAAGACGTGGCTGTAGTAGCGTTACCACTGGGCACAGACGTCAATTCAATGTCTATTCCACTTTGGTTCAACTTAATTTTATTGAAATGACGTGGAAACAACGTTGATTCAACCAGTGTGTGCCATGTTGACATAAGCACAGGCAGGCGTACAGATTTAGGATCTTAATTTGATCACCCTGTGGACATTTAAAACTTGTAGTATATTTGAGGTTTAAAAAGGCTTCTGAAGTTTATAATTTCCACTTTGAAATTTCAGACTTGATTTTCTCTTACGAAAGCTTTATTATCCCCAACAAAAAAGTCCATTAATTATAATCCACACAATAATTCACATTTCCAGTTGCTGCAGGATTATTTTCCTGTTATAGCAAACTGTCTCAAATTAAGATACCACATCTGTAAAATGCAAAACAGGTACATACTAGGATGATTCACCTCCACTAACCTGGAAAGAGACAGAGACATTTGAATACATGGAAAGTTGTTCCAGGAGAGAAGCACAACAGAAAATATTAGCCTACATGAGGTTTAATACCATTATGACATAATGGATGGATGGATAGAGGGAGAGAGGGAGGAATAGAGTGGGAGGGAACAAGGAAGAGGTCACGTAGGGGAGGGAAAGAGGGAATATAGTAGGGATAAGGAGATGGTAGGTAGATGTCCCAAAACGGGTCCATGATAGATTTGGAGTCAACATGGGTCAGCATTTCGACACCTTGTAGAGTCCATGCGCCAACTCAATATTAGGAAGGTGTTCTTAATGTTTGGTATACTCAGTGTAGGTCCAGGTAGATCTACACTGAGTGTACAAAACATTAGGAATACCTTCCTAATATTGAGTGGCACCCCATTTTACCCTCAGCTGAATGGCACACATACTCAGACATTTTAAGACCTTTAGACTATCCTGGCGACTTTTTGTAATTGTTCTGTAAATATATGTTTATTTTTTCTGTTGTTGTTGTGTAATCTTGACTGCAACAAAATTAGTTGACTCTTGAGGACATGAACATTTTCTGAATCTGAATGTTGTTTAATACACTTCTAATGCTCCCCAGCCGCTGATGTCTTTTTGAGTGATCACAACTCTTGCTCTTACATATAAACCTTGGGGCTGACGCAGAAAAACACAAAGAATTATGAAAGAAGGGGGAAAAGGCCTTTTAGCCTCTTTCTATGCCACTCAAGTATGGATGCATGTGCAAAACCGCAGACATTTGCGTGCACTGGCTGTGACAGTAATATGACCAATGAAAAGCCGTTGCTTCTCCTTTGCTCTTAGATCCTCATTCCCTGCAGTCTTGGCCTTTTTTTTCTTTGTAATTCTTGTATTCTCTTTCATTGTCTTTCACTCATCTTTTAGTCTCTCACTCTTCTCTGTCTTTGACCCTTGCAGGATGGGCCCTGGGGTGCCCCTGTCCTATTCAGAGTGGATTGCGTAAGTTGCTGAGCTAGCTTTTTCTGCCAAATTTCCCCTGGTTTGCTGTTCTCTATATCTAGGTTAATGCTGTGGCTTGGTAGGGGGTTTAAAACAGCACAGTGGGCACAGCTGAGCCCTGGGGTGTGTCCCAAAATGGAGACCCTATTTCCTATGCAATTCACTTCTTCTGACCAGTACCCATAGGGCTCTGGTCAAAAGTAGTGCACTATATAGGGAAAGGGGTGCCATTTGGGACGTTGACTTGGTTTACGTGGGAGGGGAGGACAAAGCCCTGACTGCAATCAAAAAAGAAAGAAAGCTAAAATATGTACATGTAACAGTTGTTAAAGTACTGTGTGAATTTCACCAGGTTCATATATTAATATGTCATGTTGATTTGTTATTATGCATGCCTGCATCCTGGGAGTAGGAGAGTGTGTACTTACGTTATGCCCTGCGTGCTCGTGCTCAAATCATTTTGATGCAATATGAGAGGTAGCCACGCTTTTTCTGTCGTCTTCAGAAAAGTTTGATTCTTTTAAGCGCAAAGTCATACACACAGTGTTTTGTTCATGAATAATGTTGTATATTTAGAGGTTACTCATACGTGGATGGTATTGTTAAGATGCACTTGTAATTGTACTTTTTAGGATGATATCAACATTCTGAATTCAACATGTGGTTAATAGCTAGCTAAGGTATTAGCAGGCTATTGTCTGTGTGAACGATGGCTAGCTCCTCGAATGATCCCAGTCCCTTGTATTGTGCATCTGTCGTAGAAAGAGGCGACGATTCGCAGAACATATGTGCTCTACAAATGTTTTCTTTTCTTTTGGATGCAGGTATGTGGTTTTATCTATGTAAAATATATGTTATGTATAATAAGGAGAGGCTGTACTATTTTTTGTATTCAAAAATCATTTTGATGCACTATGAGAGAAAGAGGCGACGATTCGCAGAACATATGTGCTTTACAAATGTTTTATTTTCTTTTGGATTCAGATGCAAGATGGAGAGAGTGAATTCTGCTTGATTTAAACTATCTGATCTCCAAAGTCCACGTCTATAGTCTCAGTCAACCACACACAACGCAGAGTTACAGCGGTGCAGTACAGCATCGGTTACATACAGTGCCTTAAGAAAGTAATCATACTCCTTGACTTTTTCCACATTTTGTCTTATAATGTGGGATTCAAATGGATTTAATTTTAAAAAAATGGTCAACGATCTACACAAAATATTCTGTAATGTAAAAGTGTCCGGAAAATGTGAATGTTTGTAAAACAAAAATTATGAAAAATAAAACACTAATATATCTTGATTAGATACCGTTGAAGTCGGAAGTTTACATACACCTTTAAACTCAGTTTTTCACAATTCCTGACATTTAATCCAAGTAAAAATTCCCTGTCTTTGGTCAGTTAGGATCCCAACTTTATTTTAAGAATGTGCAATGTCAGAATAATAGTAGAGAGAATGATTTATTTCAGCTTTAATTTCTTTCATCACATTACCAGTGGGTCAGAAGTTTACATACACTCAATTAGTATTTGGTAGCATTGCCTTTAAATAGTTTAACTTGGGTCAAACATTTCTGGTAGCCTTCCACAAGCTTCCCACAATAAGTTGGGTGAATTTTGGCCCATTCCTCCTGACAGAGCTGGTGAAACTGAGTCAGGTTTGTAGGCCTCCTTGCTCACGCACGCTTTTTCAGTTCTGCCCACAAATGTTATATAGGATTGAGGTTAGGGCTTTGTGATGGCCACTCCAATACCTTGACTTTGTTGATCTTAAGCCATTTTTCCACAACTTTGGAAGTATGCTTGGGGTCATTGTCCATTTGGAAGACCCATTTGCGACCAAGCTTTAACTTCCTGACTGATGTCTTGAGATGTTGCTTTAATATATCCATGTAATTTGCCATCCTCATGATGCCATCTATTTTGTGAAGTGCACCAGTCCCTCCTGCAGCAAAGCATCCCCACAACATGATGCTGCCACCCCCGTGCTTCACGGTTGGGACGGTAATCGTTGGCTTGCAAGCCTCCCCATTTTTCCTACAAAGATAACAATGGTCATTATGGCCGAATAGTTCTATTTTTCTTTCATCAGGCCAGAGGACATTTCTCCAAAAAGTACGATCTTTGTCCCCATATGGTGGTTTTGGAGCAGTGGCTTCTTCCTTGCTGAGCAACCATTCAGGTTATGTTGATATAGGACTTGTTTAACTGTGGATATAGATACTTTTGTACATGTTTCCTCCAGCATCTTCACAAGGTCCTTTGCTGTTGTTCTGGGATTGATTTGCACTTTTCGCACCCAAAGTACGTTCATCTCTAGGAGACAGAACACGTCTCCTTCCTGAGCGGTATGACGGCTGCGTGGTCCCATGGTGTTTATACTTGCATACTATTGTTTGTACAGATGAACGTGGTACCTTCAGGTGTTTGGAAATTGCTCCCAAGGATGACCAGACTTGTGGAGCCCACAATTTTTTTTCTGAGGTCTTGGCTGATTTCATTTGAATTCCCCAAGATGTCAAGCAAAGAGGCACTGAGTTTGAAGGTAGGCCTTGAAATACATCCACAGGTACACCTCCAATTGACTCTAATGATGTCAATTAGCCTATCAGAAACTTCTAAAGCCATGACATCATTTTCTGGACTCTTCCAAGCTGTTTAAGGGCACAGTCAACTTGGTGTATGTGAACTTCTGAACCACTGGAATTGTGATACAGTGAATTATAAGTGAAATAATCTGTAAACAATTGATGGAAAAATGACTTTTGTCATGCACAAAGTAGATGTCCTAACCGACTTGCCAAAACTATAGTTTGTTAACAAGAAATTTGTGGAGTTGTTGAAAAGCGAGTTTTAATGACTCCAACCTAACTGTATGTAAACTTCTGACTTCAACTATAAGTATTCAACCACCTGAGTCAATACATGTTAGAATCACCTTTTGGCAGCGATTACAGCTGTGAGTCTTTTTGGGTAAGTCTCTAAGAGCTTTCCACACCTGGATTGTGCAACATTTGCTTATTATTATTTTCAAAATTCTTCAAGCTCTGTCAAATTGGTTGTTGATCTCTGAATGCTTGACAACAATTTTAATGTATTGCCATAGATTTTCAAGCAGATTTAAGTCAAAACTGTAACTCGGCCACTCAGGAATTCACTGTCTTCTTGCTAAGCAACTCCAGGGTATATTTGACCTTGTGTTGTAAGTTATTGTCCTACTGAAAGATTAATTAATCTCCCAGTGTCTTGTGGAAAGCAGACTGAACCAGCTTTTCCTCTAGGATTTTGCCTGTGCTTAGCGCCATTCCATTTCTATTCCCCCCTGAAAAACTCCTCAGTCCTTAATGATTACAAGCATGTCCATAACATGATGCAGCCATCACTATGCTTGAAAATATGAAGAGTGATACTCAGTAATTTGTTATATTGGATTTGCCCCAAACATAGCTATTTGTATTCACGACAAAAAGTTGATTGCTTTGCCACGTTTTTTGCAGTATTACTTTAGTGCCTTGATGCAAACAGGATGCATCTTTCGGAATATTTGTATTCCTTCTTTTCACTCTGTCAATTAGGTTAGTATTGTGGAGTAACTACAATGTTGTTGATTCATCCTCAGTTTTCTCCTATCATGTCCATTAAGCTCTGTGACTGTTTTAAAGTCACCAATGGTCTCAATGTGAAATCCCTGAGTGATTTCCTTCCTCTCTGGCAACTCAGTTAGGAAGGAAAGCTGTATCTTTGTAGTGACTGGGTGTATTGATACACCATCTAAAGTGTAATTAATAACTTCACCATGCTCAAAGGGATATTCAATATCTGCTTCTTACATTTTTACCCATCAACTGTACCAATAGGTGCACTTCTTTGCGAGGCATTGGAAACCCCCCTGGTCTTTGTGGTTGAATCTGTGTTTGAAATTGACTACTCGACTGAGTGACCTTACAGATAACTGTATGTGTGGGGTACAGAGATGAGGTAGTCATTCAAAAATCATGTTAAACACTATTATTACACACAGAGTGCATCCATGCAACTAATTAGGTGACTTGTTAAGCTTATTTATGCTTGCCATAACAAAGACATTTCAGCTTTTCATTTTTAATTAATTTGTAAAAACAATTTTAAGGCACTGTATGCTAACTGGAAGAAAGAATACTGGTGAAAAAAGTAAAAATACATAGCTATCACATTTATAAATACTTCCCAGGTCAAGTTTCTCCAAAACAGCTCATCAAAAAGTATGACCAAAGACCAAAATATAATAGTATTCAGGAAAGAGAATTCACAATCCATTGCATTTCTCCATTGGATGTTACAACATCTTCCCACAGTGAGAGACAGACAACAACATCTCTTTTGTCCCAAAGGGGGTTGAATCGTCCTCATGGAAGAGCCACAAGGGAATTGAAAGCATCAGAGTAAGGGACACACATAAATGAGACGCAATGAATGAATGTCATGAAGGGCTTGAATCCATGGTGATAACAAAGAGGAACTTGTGCCCGTGGCTAGGAAACTGCAACCACACAGTAAGTGGGAAGAACTCCATTAAATTGCGACACACAAATGGTGACACATACAGACACTCACGCACGCAAGCACGCAGCCATCAATTCAGTCCATATCATCAATCCAAAACACACACACCAAACCCAATCCCCAACCCAGTAAACATGATAATTGTTTCGTGCTCTGGCCCTATTTGGGTGACATTACAGCCTGGGTCACACGGCCAGACATTTTATAGTAATCATGGTCTGTGTCCAAAACAGCACCTGTTTCCCTATATAGGCCAGTGCACTACTTTTGACCAGAGCCCAGTCAAAAGTAGTGCACTATATAGTGAACAGAGGTCCATTTGGGACACAGACAGGATGTTTTATAGTAATCAAAGTAATCAATCAGATTGGGGGATAAGTCAACACTGTGTGCCCCATTACCACTGCTCTTACCGGTATTGGAGGATATCCCAAAATAGCCAATGGCAGAGGATTGTTGATGCATAGGTGACAATGCTCTGTTGGCACGGTTACAGAGTAGAGTCAGCCAGGGGCGCATGATGTACCAACCAACCCTCTCAGTGGGGAGTGTCAAGGTCGACCACATAACACAGGCCTAGTAAAAGAACAACAGAAACTAGTAGCACTGGCACGGCAATGGAAAATATAACCAGACCCATCAATGGGTAATGGCGTAGTTCTCAGAGCTTATTATATATTACATTGATTGTCAGTTCTGTATTTAGTTAGTAGTGTACTGTGATATCTGCTGATTTTGTTGTAGTATTACAAGTAGTAGTAGTAGTAGCAGTATTAGTAACAGTAGCAGTGGTGTTTTTCAGTAGCGGTGAGTGGGTAAAAAAAGCCATATTACAACCTGTGTTGTAATAATTGCGTTGTTGGCTCTATAACCTCTTAGTACATACATATGCGTCATATATAGGCCCAAGGTCAAGACAATAAGAAGACACAGTGGCAGAATAAATTCAACCACACCTTTGTTTCATCACAAAAGCTCTGTCCGGTGAAGTCCACAAAGCATATTGCATATAACAAACAGTTGCATAACCTACGGCATGGTGAATCAAGTTAATGTTTCCGACATTTTCGGACCACTAAACAACTATTGATTTAGAACCACGGAGAGTTGCCGCAAGTCACAAAGAAAACAGGAGCTGCCTCCACTATTCCAGCATCATTTCAACTCCAACATCTCAACATCATCGAATAACCTCTGCTTAGTCTAATACAGTGACAACTAAAATATACCAAAAACTATTTAGTCCAATCAACGTAAGCTAAATATGATGTGGCTGTCCATGGTTCTGATTTCTGAGTGCGTGTGTGTGTGTGTGCGTGTGTGTGTTGTGTGAGTGCTTGTTCGTGCAAGTAGAAAAAACATGTTTACTCACCCATACTTGTAGAGGAAACGCCAATGCCATCCACCTCTCTTTAATTTTTGACAAAACGGCCTATCACTCTCAATGTGATGTGATAGGTGTGACGCCAAATTCAAACTGGCTTCCCTTTCCTCTTTTTTTGGTGTGCCAGGACCATTCACAGCTGAGCTCACACAGTTTAGTACACACCACTGGTGTTTTTAGACATGGCAGTTATACATTATCCTCATAGCGGCTCGAGAATATCACATACATTTCAGCTTGATCGAGGCCAAATGGGTCTCATGCTTTTCCAAGTAATGTACATGACCGTATACTGTACACAGAAATGTACTGTATGTACATTATTTAACACAGAAATGCAAAGACCTATACTTCTCTCTTCACTACACAAACCCTTTTTAGAGCTATTTTGGACAAGGAGATTAGTGCCAAAGAATGTCCAATAGATAATGTAGGTTATAATGTAGTTATTTTGTGCATATTCATCCAGATTAGAAAACAAACCACTAAAGCCACCTAGGTCAAGTGGCAGGATGTAAAATAACTGAAGAGACTCTGTAGATAGGCTTGATGAATTCATGCACTTAGCTAACATATAGTATTAGACCATCATTCACAGATTCTTTTTCATATGACCACTCAAGCCATTAATTTTCTAATGACTGTCCATCTCATGATGATGTGTGATGTTTTTTTCGAGATTGCATGGATTTTTTTGTTGCTTTAAAGCTCTTTGAGATTATTTAATGAACAGCACCATAAAAGTTGAATAAATAATTATTACTATTATTATTATATAATTGTCATTACTTCAGTAGGTTACATAACATACCGTAACAGACAATTGTATTGTTATAAGTGTTGCAAGTGATGTAATTCTTTGTAGAATTCTTTAAAGAGTTTGTCTAAAAGACACTTATGGCAGCATTCATCTGATGTGTGTAAATTATTCAGTAGATTACACAACATAACAAAATAACAATTGAATTGCATTGTTAGAAGTGTTGCAAATGATGCCACTCTTTTTCACATACAGCGCCTTGAGAAAGTATTCCTACCCCTTGATTTATTCAACATTTTGTTGTGTTACTGTGATAAGGTGCGTCTCGGTGAGAGGTGTAGGAGTCAGGCGCAGGAGAGCAGGGATGCTGAGAAGCTTGTTTAATATATATATATATATATATATATATATAGTCCATCAATACAAAATTGCCACAGACGAAAATCCAAAACTACGCTCTCCCATGGACCCAGAAACTCGTGCCAACACACGGAGGAACAACCACAGTTCTGACACTACATACAAGTGCCAAAAAAATGTGAAAACAAAACAGAAACTGTGCCAAACGCATGGAGGTACAAACTCAGTTCCGAAACTTAACTACAAGTGCGTAATAGAGCGCAAATACACACAAGCTTAATCCCGCACGAAATAAGGCAGGTAACAGGTGCCCTATATACACACAGAAATAAAACGCAATTGAAACCAGGTGTGAAAATGAACACAGACAAAACAACCAGAAAAGGAAAAAGGGATCGGTGGCGGCTAGTAAACCGGCGACACCGAGCGCCGCCCGAACAGGGAGAGGGGTTATCTTCGGTAGAAGTCGTGACAGTACCCCCCTCCTGACGCATGGCTCCCGCAGCGCGACGACGCCGGCCTCGAGGACGACCCGGAGGACGAGGCGCAGGGCGATCCGGATGGAGGCGGTGAAACTCCTTTAGCATAGGTGGATCCAGTACGTCCTCCACCGGCACCCAGCATCTCTCCTCCGGACCGTACCCCTCCCAGTCCACGAGGTACTGAAGACCCCCCACCCGACGCCTCAAGTCCAGTATGGACCGAACTGCATACGCCGGCGCCCCCCGATGTCCAGGGGGGGTGGAGGGATCTCCCGCACCTCATCCTCTTGAAGCGGACCAGCCACCACCGGCCTGAGGAGAGACACATGAAACGAGGGGTTAATACGGTAATAAGGGGGGAGCTGTAACCTATAACACACCTCGTTTATTCTCCTCAGGACTTTGAATGGCCCCACAAACCGCGGACCCAGCTTCCAGCAGGGCAGGTTTCGGGTCGAGAGCCAGACCCGGTCCCCCGGTGTGTACACTGGGGCCTCGCTGCGGTGGCGGTCGGCACTGGCCTTCTGGCGCCCTTCGGCCCGTTTAAGGTACCCGTGGGCGGCCTCCCAGGTTTCCCTTGAGCGTCTCACCCAATCGTCCACCACAGGAGCCTCGGTCTGGCTCTGATGCCATGGTACCAGGACTGGCTGATAACCCAACACACATTGGAAGGGCGACAGGTTCGTAGAGAAGTGGCGGAGTGAATTCTGGGCCATCTCTGCCCATGGGATGTACTTCGCCCACTCCCCTGGCCGGTCCTGGCAATACGACCGCAGAAACCTACCCACATCCTGGTTCACTCTTTCCACCTGCCCATTACTCTCGGGGTGAAACCCAGAGGTAAGGCTGACCGAGACCCCCAAACGTTCCATGAACGCCTTCCACACCCTGGACGTGAACTGGGGACCTCGATCAGAAACAATATCCTCAGGCACCCCGTAGTGCCGGAAGACGTGAGTAAACAGGGCCTCCGCCGTCTGTAGGGCTGTAGGGAGACCGAGGAAAAACCAAAGGGAGGAGACGACAGGACTTAGAAAACCGATCCACAACGACCAGGATTGTGGTGTTGCCCTGTGATGGTGGCAGATCGGTCAAGAAGTCAACCGACAGGTGTGACCAAGGCCGCTGTGGAACGGGAAGGGGTTGTAACTTCCTTCTGGGCAGGTGCCTAGGAGCCTTGCACTGAGCGCACACTGAGCAGGAGGACACATAAACCCTCACGTCCTTGGCTAAAGTGGACCACCAGTACTTCCCACTAAGACATCGCACCGTCCTACCAATCCCCGGGTGACCAGAGGAGGGGGACGTGTGAGCCCACCAAATTAGCCTGTCTCTAATCTCCAGCGCAACGTACACCCGTCCCGCTGGACACTGTGGTGGAGTAGGCTCAATACGCGATGCTCGCTCAATGTCTGCGTCCACCTCCCACCTCACAGGTGCCACTAGACAAGAAGCCGGGAGGATGGGCGCAGGATCGATGGCCCGCTCCTTCGTATCATATAGTCGGGACAGTGCGTCTGCCTTAGTGTTCTGGGAGCCTGGTCTATAGGAGATGGTAAACCTAAATCGGATGAAAAACATGGCCCACCTTGCCTGACGAGGGTTCAGTCTCTTCGCTGCCCGAATGTACTCTAGATTACGGTGGTCAGTCCAGATGAGAAAAGGGTGTTGGGCCCCCTCAAGCCAATGTCTCCACACCTTCAGGGCTCTGACAACAGCCAGCAACTCCCGATCCCCCACGTCATAGTTTCGCTCCGCCGGGCTGAGCTTCCGAGAAAAGAAAGCACAGGGGCGGAGCTTCGTTGGCGTACCCGAGCACTGGGAGAGCACGCTCCAACCCCAGCCTCGGATGCATCCACCTCCACTATGAATGCCAAAGAGGGGTCCGGATGCGCCAGCACGGGAGCCGAGGTAAAAAGAGCCTTCAGGCGACCAAAAGCCCTGTCCGCCTCAGCCGACCACCCCAGACGCGCCGGCCCCCCCTTCAGCAGTGACGTAATGGGAGCAGCCACCTGCCCAAAACCCCGGATAAAACTCCGGTAGTAGTTGGCAAACCCTAAGAACCGCTGCACCTCCTTTACCGTGGTTGGAGTCGGCCAATTACGCACGGTTGCGAATGCGGTCACACTCCATCACCAACCCTGATGTAAAAATGCGATACCCAAGGAAGGAGACGGCCTGTTGGAAGAACAAGCATTTCTCAGCCTTGATGTACAGGTCATGCTCCAACAGTCGCCCAAGTACCTTGCGCACCAGAGACACATGCACGGCGCGTGTAGCGGAATAGACCAGAATGTCATCGATGTAAACCACCACACCCTGACCGTGCAGGTCCCTGAGAATCTCGTCTACAAAAGATTGGAAGACTGCTGGAGCATTCTTCAACCCGTACGGCATGACGAGGTACTCATAATGGCCGGATGTGGTACTAAACGCTGTCTTCCACTCATCTCCCTTCCGGATACGCACCAAGTTATATGCACTCCTGAGATCCAGTTTTGTGAAAAACCGTGCTCCGTGAAATGACTCAATCGCCGTGGCAATGAGAGGTAGCGGGTAACTATACCCCACCGTGATGGAATTTAGACCTCTATAGTCAATGCACTGACGCAGACCTCCCTCCTTCTTCTTCACAAAAAAGAAACTCGAGGAGGCAGGTGAGATGGAGGGCCGAATGTACCCCTGCCCCAGAGATTCAGATATGTATGTCTCCATAGCCACCGTTTCCTCCTGGGACAGGGGATACACGTGACTCCTGGGAAGTGCAGCGCCTACCAGGAGATTTATCGCACAATCCCCTCGTCGATGAGGTGGTAATTGGGTCGCCTTCTTTTTACAGAAGGCGATAGCCAAATCGGCATATTCTGAGGGAATGCGCACGGTGGAGACTTGGTCTGGACTCTCCACCGTTGTAGCACCGATGGAAACTCCTACACACCTGCCTGAGCACTCCTCCGACCACCCCTGTAGAGCCCTCTGTTGCCACGAAATCCTGGGGTTGTGACGGGCCAACCAGGGGATCCCCAGCACCACCGGAAACGCAGGAGAATCAATGAGGAAGAGACTAATTCTCTCCTCATGACCCTCCTGCGTGACCATGCCCAGTGGAGCCGTGGCCTCCCTGACTAGCCCTGACCCTAATGGTCGGCTATCTAAGACGTGCACTGGGAAGGGTTTGTCAAGCTGAACAAGGGGGATCCCTAACCTGTGCGCTAAACCGCGGTCAATAAAATTCCCCGCCGCGCCTGAATCTACTAGCGCCTTATGCCGGGAAAGAGGGGAAAATTCAGGAAAAACAATCCATACATACATGTGACCAACAGGGGGCTCTGGGTGAGCCTGGTGCCGACTCACCTGAGGTGTCCGAGCAGTGCTCGGACTGGCGTCTCGACTCCCTGGAGGACCCCCCAGCACCGGTCAGCAGTGTGCCCTCTGCGACCACAGCTGGCACAGGAAAGTCCCCCTCCTCCGGTCGCCCTCGCTGCAGCACCTCCTAGCTCCATGGGTGTTGGAGTGGTGGAGCTGGGGAATGGAACTAACAGAGCCTGATCTGGAAGTCCGCGGGTCGCCAGCAAGTTGTCCAACCGAATGGACATGTCGATCAACTGGTCCAAGGAGAGGGTGGTGTCTCTACAGGCCAGCTCCCTACGGACGCCCTCACGCAAACTACACCTATAGTGATCGATCAAGGCCCTGTCGTTCCATCCCGTGCCAGCGGCCAAGGTCTGGAACTCTAGAGCAAAGTCCTGAGCACTCCTCCTCTCCTGCCTCAGATGGAACAGCCGTTCACCCGCCGCTCGACCCTCAGGTGGGTGATCGAACACGGCCCGAAAGCGGCGGGTGAACTCTGGGTAGTGGTCCCTCGCCGAGTCAGGATCGTTCCATACCGCGTTGGCCCACTCCAGGGCTTTACCAGAGAGGCAGGAGACGAGGTCTCCAGGTATAGGTCCATCTGGAGTAAGAACCCCTGGCACCCGGCTGCCGTCCCATCGTACTCCCTCGGGAGGGCGAGTCGAATCCCACTGTGCTCAGGCAATGAAGGAGAGGGTAGTGGTACTGGTTGGGGTGTGGCTGATAAAGGTGTGGGAAGGCCACCTCTCTCCCATCTCTCCATCGTCGCCATCACCTGATCCATGGCGGTTCCCAGCCGGTGTAACACTGCCGTGTGGTGTTGAACTCGCTCCTCCACGGACCCTGGGAGTGCGTCTGCTCCTGCTGACTCCATAATATTTAGTGGTGCGTGATTCTGTGATAAGGTGAATTCTCGGTGAGAGGTGTAGGAGTCAGGCGCAGGAGAGCAGGGATGCTGAGAAGCGTGTTTAATATATAATAATATATATATATATAGTCCATCAATACAAAATTGCCACAGACGAAAATCCAAAACTACGCCCTCCCACGGACCCAGAAACTTGTGCCAACACACGGAGGAACAACCACAGTTCCGACACTACATACAAGTGGCAAAAAAATGTGAAAACAAAACAGAAACTTGTGCCAAAGGCATGGAGGAACAAACTCAGTTCCGAAACTTAACTACACGTGCGTAATAACGAAAACAAGAAACATCAAAGAATAAACGAGCGCAAATACACACAAGCTTAATCCCGCACGAAGTAAGGCAGGTAACAGGTGCCCTATATACACACAGAAATAAAACGCAATTGAAACCAGGTGTGAAAATGAACACAGACAAAACAACCAGAAAAGGAAAAAGGGCTCGGTGGCGGCTAGTAAACCGGCGACTCCGAGCGCTGAGCGCTGCCTGAACAGGGAGAGGGGTTATCTTCGGTAGAAGTCGTGACAGTTACAGCCTGAATTCAAAATGGATTAAATTGATTTTTCTCTCACCCATCTACACATAATACCTCATAACGACAAATTGAAAACATGTTTTTAGAAATGTGTCAGGTATGAAGGTAAGACCCAGATGCAGACAATGTCAAATGAACAATGGTTTAATAATCCAAAAGGGGCCAGGCAAGAGACAGGTCAAGCAGGCAGGGGTCAGTAAACCAGAGGTGGGGCAACGGTACCGGACGGCAGGCAGGCACAGGGTCAGGCAGGTGGGCTCAGAGTCAGGACAGGCAAGGGTCAAAACCAGGAGGGTGAAAAAAAGAGAGACTGGGAAAAGCAGGAGCTGAGACACAAAAACGCTGGTTGTCTGGACAAACAAGACGAACTCTCAACAGACCAACAGAGAACACAGGTATAAATACACAGGGAATAATAGGGAAGATGGGCGACACCTGGAGGGGGGTGGAGACAATCACAAAGACAGGTGAAACAGATAAGGGTGTGACAAAATGTTTGCACATTTATTGAAAATTAAATACAGAAATATCTCCTTTACATAAGTATTCACACCCTTGAGTCAATACATGTTAGAATAACCTCGCAGTGATTACAGCTGTGAGTCTTTCTGGGTAAATCTCTAAGAGCTTTGCACACCTGGATTGTACAATATTTTCACATTATTATTTGACAAATTCTTCATTGTTAAGGTTGTCAATGTCGTTCTCCTCCTCAGACGAGGAGGAGCATGGATCGGACCAAGATGCGGATTGGTAATTGTACATGTTTAATGAAAATAACAAGAAAACACTACAAAATACAAAACAACAAACGTGACTAACCTCAAACAGTCCTGTGTGGCCCAAACACTGACACAGGAAACAAACACCCACAAAACACCAGTGAAACCCTGGCTGCCTTAGTATGACTCTCAATCAGAGACAAACGATACACACCTGTCTCTAATTGAGAATCATACCAGGCCGAACACAAAACCCCACATAGAAATAGAAAACATAGACTAACCCACCCAACTCACGCCCTGACCAACTAAAACAAATACATAACAAAGGAAAACAGGTCAGGAACGTGACAGAACACCCCCCCTTAAGGTGCGAACTCCGGGCGCACCAGCACAAAGTCTAGGGGAGGGTCTGGGTGGGCGTCTGTCCACGGTGGCGGCTCTGGCGCTGGGCGAGGTCCCCACCCCACCATAGTCACTCCCCGCTTCCGTATCCCCCGCCCAATGACCACCCTCCAACTAAACCCACCTAAATGAAGGGGCAGCATCGGGATAAGGGGCAGCAGCTCCGGGATAAGGGGCAGCAGCTCCGGGATAAGGGGCAGCAGCTCCGGGATAAGGGGCAGCAGCTCCGGGATAAGGGGCGGCAGCTCCGGGAGAAGGGGCGGCAGCTCCGGGAGAAGGGGCGGCAGCTCCGGACTGGAGGGCAGCTCATGACTGGAGGGCAGCTCATGACTGGAGGGCAGCTCATGACTGGAGGGCAGCTCATGACTGGAGGGCAGCTCATGACTGGAGGGCAGCTCATGACTGGCTGGCGTCTCTGGCAGCTCCTGACTGGCTGGCGGCACTGGCGGCTCCTGACTGGCTGGCGGCTCTGGCGGCTCCTGACTGGCTGGCGGCTCTGGCGGCTCCTGACTGGCTGGCGGCTCTGGCGGCTCCTGACTGGCTGGCGGCTCTGGCGGCTCCTGACTGGCTGGCGGCTCTGGCGGCTCCTGACTGGCTGGCGGCTCTGGCGGCTCCTGACTGGCTGGCGGCTCTGGCGGCTCCTGACTGGCTGGCGGCTCTGGCGGCTCCTGACTGGCTGGCGGCTCTGGCGGCTCCTGACTGGCTGGCGGCTCTGGCGGCTCCTGACTGGCTGGCGGCTCTGGCGGCTCCTGACTGACGGACGGCTCTGGCGGCTCCTGACTGGCTGGCGGCTCTGGCGGCTCCTGACTGGCTGGCGGCTCTGGCGGCTCCTGACTGGCTGGCGGCTCTGGCGGCTCCTGACTGGCTGGCGGCTCTGGCGGCTCCTGACTGGCTGGCGGCTCTGGCGGCTCCTGACTGGCTGGCGGCTCTGGCGGCTCCTGACTGGCTGGCGGCTCTGGCGGCTCCTGACTGGCTGGCGGCTCTGGCGGCTCCTGACTGACGGACGGCTCTGGCGGCTCCTGACTGACGGACGGCTCTAGCGGCTCCTGACTGACGGACGGCTCTAGCGGCTCCTGACTGACGGACGGCTCTAACGGCTCGGGACAGACGGGCGGCTCTAACGGCTCGTGGCAGACAGATGGCTCAGACGGCGCTGGGCAGACAGATGGCTCAGACGGCGTTGGGCAGACAGATGGCTCAGACGGCGTTGGGCAGACAGATGGCTCAGACGGCGTTGGGCAGACAGATGGCTCAGACGGCGTTGGGCAGACAGATGGCTCAGACGGCGTTGGGCAGACAGATGGCTCAGACGGCGTTGGGCAGACAGATGGCTCAGACGGCGTTGGGCAGACAGATGGCTCAGACGGCGTTGGGCAGACAGATGGCTCAGACGGCGTTGGCCAGACAGATGGCTCAGACGGCGTTGGGCAGACGGATGGCTCAGACGGCGTTGGGCAGCCGGGCAGTTCAGGCACCGCTGGGCAGACGGCAGACTCTGGCCGGCTGAGACGCACAATCGGCCTGATGCGTGGTGCCGGAACTGGAGGTACCGGGCTGAGGGCACGCACCTCAGGGCGAGTGCGGGGAGGAGGAACAGGGCTCTGGAGATGCACTGGAAGCCTGGTGCGTGGTGTAGGCACTGGTGGTACTGGGCTGGGGCGGGAAGGTGGCGCCGGATATACCGGACCGTGAAGGAGGACACGTGCTCTTGAGCACCGAGCCTCCCCAACCCTACCAGGTTGAATGGTCCCCGTAGCCCTGCCAGTGCGGCGAGGTGGAATAGCCCGCACTGGGCTATGCAGGCGAACCGGGGACACCACCTGTAAGGCTGGTGCCATGTACACCGGCCCGAGAAGACGTACTGGAGGCCAGATACGTTGAGCCGGCTTCATGGCATCTGGCTCGATGCTCAACCTAGCCCTCCCAGTGCGGCAAGGTGGAATAGCCCGCACTGGGCTAAGCACGCGTACTGGGGACACCGTGCGCTTTACCGCATAACACGGTGTCTGACCAGTACGATGCCCTCTCACTCCACGGCAAGCCCGGGGAGTTGGCTCAGGTATCCAACCCGGCTTCGCCACACTCCCCTTTAGCCACCCCCAAGAAATTTTTGGGTGAGCCTCTCGGGCTTCCAGCCACTCTGCCTTGCCTTTGCCTCATAAAACCGCCTCTCCGCTTTCGCTGCCTCCAGCTCCGCTTTGGGACGGCGATATTCCCCTGGCTGAGTCCAGGGTCCTTTGCCGTCTAGGATCTCCTCCCAAGTCCATTCCTCTTCTCTCCATTGCTTTAGTTCCTTCCTTCCTTCCTCAATCCGCTTGGTCCTGTTGTGGTGGGTATTTCTGTTAAGGTTGTCAATGTCGTTCTCCTCCTCAGACGAGGAGGAGCATGGATCGGACCAAGATGCGGATTGGTAATTGTACATGTTTAATGAAAATAACAAGAAAACACTACAAAATACAAAACAACAAACGTGACTAACCTCAAACAGTCCTGTGTGGCCCAAACACTGACACAAGAAACAAACACCCACAAAACACCAGTGAAACCCTGGCTGCCTTAGTATGACTCTCAATCAGAGACAAACGATACACACCTGTCTCTAATTGAGAATCATACCAGGCCGAACACAAAACCCCACATAGAAATAGAAAACATAGACTAACCCACCCAACTCACGCCCTGACCAACTAAAACAAATACATAACAAAGGAAAACAGGTCAGGAACGTGACATTCATGCTCTGTCAAGTTGCTTGTTGACAGTGATGTAAAGTACTTATGTAAAAATACTTTAAAGTACTACTTAAGTAGTTTTTCTGGGTATCTGTACTTTACTATTTCATATTTTTTACAACTATTACTTTTACTCACTACATTCCTAAGGAAAATTATGTACTTTTTGCTCCATACATTTTCTCTGACACCCAATAGTACTCGTTACATTTTGAATGCTTAGCAGGACAGAAAATGTGCCAAGTCGCACGCTTATCAAGAGAACCTCCCTGATCATGATCATCACTACTGCCTCTGATCTGGCGGACTCACTAAACACAAACGCTTTGTTTTTAAATGATGTCTGAGTGTTGGAGTGTGACCCTGGCTATCCGTAAATGTAAAAAATATTGACGGTTTGCTTAATTTAAGGAATTTTAAATTATTCATACTTTTACTTTTGATACTTAAGTATATTTTAGCAACTACATTTACTTTTGATACTTAAGTATATTTAAAACCAAATACTTTTAGACTTTTACTTGGTGACTTTCACTTGAGTCATTTTCTATTAAGGTATCTTTACTTTTACTCAAGTATGAGAATTTTGTACTTTTTCCACCACTGGTTGTTGATCATTGCTAGACAACGTTTTTCAAGATTTAAATAAAAAATGTAACTAAGCTACTCAGAAACATTCGATATCTTTATGGTAAGCAACCTCAGTGTATATTTGGCCTTATGTTTTACGTTATTGTCCTGCTGAAAGGAGAATTTGTCTCCCAATGTCTGTTGGAAAGCAGACTGAACCAGGTTTTCCTCTAGGATTTTGCCTGTGCTTGTCACTATTACGTTTATTTTTAAAAACTCTCTAGTCCTTGCTGATGACAAGCATACCAATAATATGATGCAGCCCCAGCACCATGTTTGAAAATATGAAGAGTGGTACTCAGTGATGTGTTGTGTAGGATTTGCCCCAAACATAATGCTTTGTATTCAGGTCATTAAGTTATACATATTTCTTTGCCACATTTTTTGCATTTTTACTTTAGTGCCTTTTTGCAAACAGGATGCATGTTTTGGGATATTTGTATTCTGTATAGCAGGGGTGTCAAACTCATTCCTAGTGTCTGCAGGTTTTTGGTTTTCCTTTCAATGAAGCCCTAGACAACCAGGTGTGGGCAACTCCTTACTAATTAGTGACGTTAATTCAATAATCAAGTACAAGGGAGGAGCAAAAACCAGCGGACACTCGGCCCGCCGTGGAATGAGTTTGACACGTGCTGTACAGGCTTCCTTATTTTCACTCTGTCATTTAGGTTAGTATTGTGGAGCAACCACAACGTTGTTGATATATTCTCTGTTTTCTCCTATCACAGCCATTCAACTCTGTAACTGTTTTAAAGTCACCATTGGCCTCATGTTGAAATCCCTGAGTGGTTTCCTTCCTCTCCGAAGGACGCCTCTATCTTTGTAGTGACTGGGTTTATTGATACACTATCCAAAGTTTAATTAATAACTTCACCATGATCAAATGGATATTCAATGTCTGCTTTTTTATTTTGACCTTTACCTATCTTCCAATAGGTGCCCTTCTATGCAAGGCATTGGAAAACATAATTCTAAATCTCAATTTAATAAATATTAAAATCAGGCTGTGCTTACATCAAAATGTGGAAAAAGTCAAGGGGTGTGAGAACTTTCTGAATGCAGTGTATGGCAGCATTCATCTAATGTGTGTAAATGCTGGCTAATAGTTAAGCGTTTGTTCACAGTTGGTGTGATGTAAGTGTTCAAAGGACCATTAGCTAGAGGAAGCATTCTTCTGATGTGACGGAAAACAGTCTCAAGTAGAGCATCAAAATAAAGACCATGAAGGAACAGTGACACCCGACCTGGAACACGTCGTCATTCAGAGGCTATGTCCCAAATGGCACCCTAGTCCCAATAAAGTGCCCTGGTCAAAAGTAGTGCACTATAAAGGGAGTAGGGTGCCAGTTGGGATGCAACCAGAGTGGTCAGGACAGCCAGTCTGAGAATGTCATGCATGACTGCTGCTCTGCTGCACCGGAACACAACATCCTGTGGTTACTGTCACTTGGGCAGTCTCCCAAAGTCGGTCAAGTATGTCCATGCTCCCGGCTGCCAGGGTTGTCAGCACAAGTACAACTTAACACCAAATGTCCACTTTAAAAAAAAGATGTGCCCTTCTCAAACCCAAACACAAACAGGAATGTGCATACACACACCCGACACCGGCACGCACACAGTCACGCACACACCACACAGGCATGCACACTCACACACACACACCACGACTATGTTGTCTAATTCCCAGATCGGAGTCACTTCCTCAGGGAGTTGTGATGCTTGCAGCAGGGTTGAGGTGAGAACTGGAGACAGGAACATCAACATGTCTTACTACTGGAACAGGGACATCACAAGCTCTCTCCAAATACTGGAAAATAAATGTGTCACCAAGCCCTCGGTAAGCCTCCACCACTAGTTTACTACTACTGCTAAACTGGTTCAGTGCCCACCACTAGTTTACTCTATAGTCTTATAGTTTTGTACATAACTCAAATCTCATAGGCATAATGACCTATATTCCGTGAGTTCTTGTCCTGCAAGAATGCACATTTGGATTCATGACCTCACTCAAAATGTACATTGTTAACAAATAAGAACATTACTCAAACTTACTGTGGCTCTTGCTAGGTGAGTTTTTCCTAATTTCCTGTTTTGATTGAATCAGGCCCTTCCTTTTATATAAACTAAAACTCTCTTGACCTATGGTTGTCCCATCATCAGACATATTAAGCTGTGTGATTGAGATGTGCCATCTCTCCCTGCTAGGTCAGGTACCACAACAGAGTGGAAGGGTGTTTTTTGTTTTGATTAAAGAAAGATTACATCACTAGGAGGATGAGTTTAATAACGGCTGTCTGCCATAATGGTTATTTGACTCCTGCTGGCTAGTGTGGGGAGAGAGAAGGGAGGGGGGACAACCCTGGCATGGGTCAGAGATGGTGAAGCCTGCCTTTTGCGTAGGGATTGAGAACAGAACAGGCGATGTGTTATGAAACAGGGAACATCTGTTCCTCTGGCAACCGGGGCTCTGCCCTGTTCTGGCCCTATTCCAGGCCCAGGCTGATGCCACCTCACACCGTCATTCATCTAACCCCTCCCACCTTGCCTACCATGCCAGCCAGATGCCACCTCAGGAAACCACAGCACCACTCCCCTGATCCCTGACCTGCTGACACCTGCTGTGTAGGTAGCTGCTTTCTCCTTACCAAAGAAATAATACAAGTTATGTTATTTTTTAAGTGTCCATTTTGGTTGGTCACAGTTGAAACATATAAACAAAAGTATAATAATAAGACATCATAACATATCCATTCAATCAAGCTATAACTTGATTAAATTAAATTAGTAATAAATAATTTTCTATTGCATAATTTTCTCCTCAAAAAGGGTTTAAAGAGATCCTTGCATTTTGGGATGGGAGGCAGTTTGTTTACAGTAATTAAGTCAAAGAGCACTCTAATTTTGTCACACAACTCAAAGTGGGAAAACAGGCTACCCAAGTATGGTTCTCAATCAGAGACAACGATTGACAGCTGCCTCTGATTGGGAACCATACCAGGCCAAACACAATAGAAATAGAAAACATAGACATACAAACAGAATGCCCACCCCAACTCACGCCCTGACCAAACCAAAAATAGAGACATAAACAATACTAATACAATACTAGATCTCACACGACCTTTTGTAGTGTGGGAGGTTGAGGTAGACGCATCGGGGGTGGGTGTGGGGGAAGTTGTCACAAAGACAGGGGGACCCTCTAAAATAGTATCCTTGTGCTTTCTTCTCCAAGAAACTATCCCCCCGCATAGAGGAATTACGATGTCGGCGATCGGGAGCTCTTGGCGGTGAAGTTGGCATTAGAGGAGTGGAAACACTAGCTGGAGGGTGCCAAGGAACCATTCGCCATCCTCACCGACCATCGGAACCTTGAGAATATACAGACAGCGAGGAGACTGCATACACGCCAAGCCAAGTGGGCCTCTTCTTCATCAGGTTCGACTTCACGCTGACCTATCGCCCAGGTTCCAAGAACATCAAGGCTGATGCCCTGTCCCATATCTACGATTTGGGAGAGGCTCCTGTCCAGAGGGCAATCATAATCTCATCTACGTTCCCAAAGGGATAAGGGATTGGCTGCTGACCTGGCTACACACAGCTGTTGTCACTGGACATCCAGGTATTTCTTGCACCATCCATTCCATCACTGAGAAATACTGATGGCCCACCTTGGTGCAGGATGTTACGTGGTATGTCAACTCCTGTTCCCTGTGTGCTCAACCCAAGTCCCGCCGGAATGCTCAAGCAGGGAAGCTCCTGCCGCTTCCCGTGCCTCAGCGACCTTGGTTTCATATATCCATTGACTTTGTTACTGATCTTCCACCTTCTAATGGCTTCACCACTATTCTAGTGGTAGTGGATAGATTATCCAAGTCATGTCGATTAATCCCTCTTCCTGGTCTTCCCACTGCTCTTCAGTCGCTGAGGCACTCTTCCAGCAGGTCTTCCGGGCATTATGGCCTTCTGGAGGACATCGTCTCGGACCGTGGCCCCCAATTCACATCCCGAGTATGGAAGGTCTTCTTGGAGAAGCTCGAGGTCACGGTTAGCCTCACATCCGGGTATCGGCCTCAGTCTAACGGGCAGGTGGAGAGGATGAATCAGGAGCTTGGGAGGTTCCTGAGGAGTCACTGTCAGGACCGGCGGGGGAGTGGGCACTTTTCCTTCCTTGGGCAGAGTATGGCCAGAACTCTTTACATCACTCTTCCACTGGTTTGATCCCCTTCACAGTGTGTGTTGGGTTTCCAGCCAGCCCTGTTCCCATGAACCTTGGGCCAGAACGTGGCTCCTGCGGTAGATGAGTGGTTCCGGCATGTGGAGGATGTGTCCACCGTCAGAGGGAGCAGGCAGACCGTCATCGCAGTGAGACCCCTGTGTTCCATCCTGGGGATCGCGTCTGGCTCTCTACCAGGAACCTCCCACTCTGCCTGCACTGCAATAAACTGAACCCCCTTTTAATGAAGGGGCACACGTGGTATAAAGTGAGTGTTTGGGTGTCGTAACCCTGGCTGCGGGAATATGTTTTGGGGTGGGGGTGCAGCCGACGGAGGTTATCCAGAGGTGCTTCAGCACCCCTACTTCCCGAGGCCATGGTAATAATATAATGTCGACTATGTTCCTGATTTGGGTCAACAGTCACAGTGTGTGTGATTTGACTGGTACTGTATAAAAGACAAAATCATAAAGTTACAAGGTAATATTATCAAAGTATTGTAGGCATGGTTATCAGTCAATAAATCAAAAAAATAATGAATCAATAGTTAGCAGAAAGTGGACAGACAGACCCCACGCACAGTTGTAAAAAAGAAAAGCACATTAAATGAAAAAAATATCCTTGTGAAATAAAATAAATCATATGATAAAAATCGCCGTCTGTGTTTACTCTGCAACATTCAAGCTTGGGACTGACACTTGTGGTGTTATAACATAATGTAGACTATGTTCATGATTTGGGCCAACAGTAAATGATTAAATAAAGTAAATTAGGACTATTTCCTAGTAAGATAAAGGTCCTATATTTGACCGTTTACTTTAGAGTCCCTACACGATTGACATCAACTCCAGTACAGTAGGCTAAGCCGTTCACTCTAGTTTCACATTCTCCAGTCCACTGACTGGGTCTAATGAGATAGCAGGGACTCAATTCAGGGCTTGGCATATCAGCTGAACGAGAATCACTTAACAACACGCTGAGTGAGTCTCTTCCTGTATTACTACCCTTCTCTCTCCTTTTTCTTTCTCTCTCCCTCCATCTCTTTCTCTCTCACTCCATCTTCCTTTTGCGCTCTCTCTTTCTCTCTCTTGCCTCTCTCTCTCTCACCATTTATCTCCATCTCTCCTCAACCCCCTCTCTCTCGCTCTCTGGAATGCCAATGTTTTTGTGCTGAGCACTGCTCCTTCCCCAACCAACTCCCCGTTTCCCTATCATCCAGCCCAGGGATTCCACAGATAAGGAGGTTATTCTTCAGAACAATGCCCAGTTTGTCCAGCGTTCGGCTGTCCTAAATGCCACCCTATTCCCAAATAGTGCAGTACTTTTGAACCGGGTCCCACAGGGCTCTGGTCAAAAGTAGAGCACTATGTAGAGAATAGGGTGTCATTTGGGACGCAGTCTTAGTCTTCAGCGGACCGGACCACGCTGTTTGTTTGGCCACGTACCCAAGGAGGAATTTTCCACTTCGTGTTCTCCCTGGGGAGAACAGCCAGCGGGCCTCAGGCTTGTTGTTTTACAGGTGGACCTGGGTCAATTCAGTGCATGGGACTTTGTTTTGATCCAAGTATTGATACAACTGAACGGGATATTAATATTGCATCTTGTTATTATTATATGAAGTAAGACATAACACTTGCGAGTATTGATACAATTAGATCCAGGGATGATTTAGCGATTAAATAAAAAAGATTGCATGGCGCCTGGAATATTATTTGTTTATTGCATCTTAATAACCTACAATGACAAATTAAAACATTTCCATCAACTAACTAGTATGAATTGAAGGGATTCAAGTCTATATACTGACTTGTCCTATTGTCTTTTTACATAATACTGCTGTCAGACACATGATGGACCGGGTTCATACACACACACACACACACACACATAGGATAGAAAATACCATGGTAGCAAACTTCTTCAGAATCGGTGGGTCCCCCATGGGATGGTTGAGCTAATGTAGGCTAATGAGATTAGCATGAGGTTGTAAGTAACAAGAACATTTCCCAGGACATAGACATATATGATATTGGCAGAAAGCTTAAATTCTTGTTAATCTAACTGCACTGTCCAATTTACAGTAGGTATTACAGTGAAAGAATACCATGCTATTGTTTGAGGAGAGTGCACAGTTATGAACTTGAAAAGTTACCAATTAGGCACATTTGGGCAGTCTTGATGCAACATTTTGAATAGAAATGCAGTGGTTCATTGGATCAGTCTAAAACTTTGCACATACACTGCTGCCATCTAGTGGCCAAAATATAAATTGTGCCTGGGCTGCAAATATTCATTATGGCCTTTCTCTTGCATTTCAAAGATGATGGTACAAAAAAAAGAAATTCTTTGTATTTTCTCTTACCATATCTAATGTGTTATATTCTCCAACATTCATTTCATATTTCCACAAACGTCAAAGTGTTTCCTTTCAAATGGTATCAAGAAAATGCATATCCTTGCCTCATTACCAGAGCTACAGCCAGTTAGATTTGGGTATGTCATTTTAGGTAGAAAATTGGAAAAAAGGGGGAGGATACTTAATTAACATACCATACTTATGATTACAACTCATTCCACTCCACTCCAAATAACAGTGATAATAGTCCAGCCTGTGTTTGTATAAATAGCATAGTGCTGTTAGTTTGACGCATCTCCTGCCTCAACCATCTGTCTGATGTTCGGAGTGAGTCATGTTATCGGAGCGGAGAAAGGGAAAGTGTTGAGGGCATCTTTTGTGCTATCTGACGTTTCACCAGCTACTGAAAAAAAGACTCTGGAACAGAAATGTAGCCTACATTTTAGATAAGAGGGTAGAACCTGATTTCATCAGCAATGTATTGTCATAGATGGGCGCAGTTTTGTTCCTTAATTGGGTGATTGTTTTGTGTTACTGATTAAGTTGCTGCTATCAGTCTCATACAGTAGTTGTTCTGTAATATTATCTTGACAACACAACAATCCAATACATGTACACTAATCAGAACAAAGTGTACTACAGCTTACTGTCAACCATGAGGATATTATGATATTCATCACCATCATCTGTCGCTGCAATACTACTTTACTATACTAGCTTAGCCTGGTCCCAGATCTGTTTCTGCTTTTGCCTACTCCATTGTCATTGTCATGCCAAACATGGCATGACAATTCCATAAGGTTTGACAAGAGAGCAGAAACAGATCTGGAACCAAGCTAATACTAATCCCCGAAAGCCGACTGTCTGTAGAGTACCCTTGGATGTAGGGCAGTTACATCAGACCATCAACACCTCCTCTGCTTTCACACGCTAGGCCCAAAGGCCCAATTCTCCCAAGGTGTCAGGTTGATGCCAGGGAGTCCTGCCAGGGCGGGGTGGAGACTAGGCAGTGGAAATACTTTTGGCAGCTATAGGAGGCATAGAGAAAGTAAGTATTTTAGTAACACAGCAATGACCACAACAGACAGATGCTCCTTTATCCAAAGGGTCTGTATCTCTGTCTACCAATTACATTACCCAGTATAGAAACAGAACCCTGTTGGGGCCTGGGATATTACCCAGTATAGAAACAGAACCCTGTTGGGGTTTGGGACATTACCCAGTATAGAAACAGAACCCTGTTGGGGCCTGGGACATTACCCAGTATAGAAACAGAACCCTGTTGGGGCCTGGGACATTACCCAGTATAGAAACAGAACCCTGTTGGGGTCTGGGACATTACCCAGTATAGAAACAGAACCCTGTTGGGGTCTGGGACATTACCCAGTATAGAAACAGAACCCTGTTGTCATCTGGGACATTACCCAGTATAGAAACAGAACCCTGTTGGGGTCTGGGACATTACCCAGTATAGAAACAGAACCCTGTTGTCGTCTGGGACATTACCCAGTATAGAAACAGAACCCTGTTGGGGTCTGGGACATTACCCAGTATAGAAACAGAACCCTGTTGTTGTCTGGGACATTACCCAGTATAGAAACAGAACCCTGTTGCGTCTGGGACATTACCCAGTGTAGAAACAGAACCCTGTTGTCGTCTGGGACATTACCCAGTATAGAAACAGAACCCTGTTGGGGTCTGGGACATTACCAAGTGTAGAAACAGAACCCTGTTGGGGTCTGGGACATTACCCAGTGTAGAAACAGAACCCTGTTGGGGTCTGGGACATTACCCAGTGTAGAAACAGAACCCTGTTGGGGTCTGGGACATTACCCAGTGTAGAAACAGAACCCTGTTGTCGTCTGGGACATTACCCAGTGTAGAAACAGAACAATGTTGGGGTCTGGGACATTACCCAGTATAGAAACAGAACCCTGTTGTCGTCTGGGACATTACCCAGTATAGAAACAGAACCCTGTTGGGGTCTGAGACATTACCCAGTATAGAAACAGAACCCTGTTGGGGTCTGGGACATTACCCAGTATAGAAACAGAACCCTGTTGGGGTCTGGGACATTACCCAGTGTAGAAACAGAACCCTGTTGGGGTCTGGGACATTACCCAGTGTAGAAACAGAACCCTGTTGTCATCTGGGACATTACCCAGTATAGAAACAGAACCCTGTTGGGGTCTGGGACATTACCCAGTATAGAAACAGAACCCTGTTGGGGTCTGGGACATTATCCAGTGTAGAAACAGAACCCTGTTGGGGTCTGGGACATTACCCAGTGTAGAAACAGAACCCTGTTGGGGTCTAGGACATTACCCAGTATAGAAACAGAACCCTGTTGGGGTCTGGGACATTACCCAGTATAGAAACAGAACCCTGTTGGGGTCTGGGACATTATCCAGTGTAGAAACAGAACCCTGTTGGGGTCTGGGACATTATCCAGTGTAGAAACAGAACCCTGTTGGGTCTGGGACATTACCCAGTGTAGAAACAGAACCCTGTTGGGGTCTGGGACATTACCGAGCATAGAAACAGAACCCTGTTGGGGTCTGGGACATTACCCAGTGTAGAAACAGAACCCTGTTGTCGTCTGGGACATTACCCAGTGTAGAAACAGAACCCTGTTGGGGTCTGGGACATTACCCTTTATAGAAACAGAACCCTGTTGTCGTCTGGGACATTACCCAGTTTAGAAACAAAACTCTGTTGGGGTCTGGGACATTACCCAGTATAGAAACAGAACCCTGTTGGGGTCTGGGACATTACCCAGTATAGAAACAGAACCCTGTTGGGGTCTGGGACATTACCCAGTATAGAAACAGAACCCTGTTGGGGTCTGGGACATTACCCAGTATAGAAACAGAACCCTGTTGGGGTCTGGGACATTACCCAGTATAGAAACAGAACCCTGTTGGGGTCTGGGACATTACCCAGTATAGAAACAGAACCCTGTTGGGGTCTGGGACATTACCCAGTGTAGAAAC
Source organism: Salvelinus fontinalis (assembly GCF_029448725.1). Taxonomy (NCBI): domain Eukaryota; kingdom Metazoa; phylum Chordata; class Actinopteri; order Salmoniformes; family Salmonidae; genus Salvelinus; species Salvelinus fontinalis. The sequence goes on from NC_074696.1 coordinate 22,804,007, forward strand.
AGAACCCTGTTGGTGTCTGGGACATTACCCAGTGTAGAAACAGAACCCTGTTGGGGTCTGGGACATTATCCAGTATAGAAACAGAACCCTGTTGTCGTCTGGGACATTACCGAGTGTAGAAACAGAACCCTGTTGGGGTCTGGGACATTACCCAGTATAGAAACAGAACCCTGTTGGGGTCTGGGACATTACCCAGTATAGAAACAGAACCCTGTTGGGGTCTGGGACATTACCCAGTGTAGAAACAGAACCCTGTTGTCGTTTGGGACATTATCCAGTATAGAAACAGAACCCTGTTGGGGTCTGGGACATTATCCAGTATAGAAACAGAACCCTGTTGGGGTCTGGGACATTATCCAGTATAGAAACAGAACCCTGTTGGGGTCTGGGACATCATCCCAGTATAGAAACAGAACCCTGTTGGGGTCTGGGACATTATCCAGTATAGAAACAGAACCCTGTTGTCGTCTGGGACATTACCCAGTATAGAAACAGAACCCTGTTGTCGTCTGGGACATTACCCAGTATAGAAACAGAACCCTGTTGGGGTCTGGGACATTACCCAGTGTAGAAACAGAACCCTGTTGGGGTCTGGGACATTATCCAGTGTAGAAACAGAACCCTGTTGGGGTCTGGGACATTATCCAGTATAGAAACAGAACCCTTTTGGGGTCTGGGACATTATCCAGTATAGAAACAGAACCCTGTTGGGGTCTGGGACATTACCCAGTATAGAAACAGAACCCTGTTGGGGTCTGGGACATTACCCAGTATAGAAACAGAACCCTGTTGTCGTCTGGGACATTACCCAGTATAGAAACAGAACCCTGTTGGGGTCTGAGACATTACCCAGTATAGAAACAGAACCCTGTTGGGGTCTGGGACATTACCCAGTATAGAAACAGAACCCTGTTGGGGTCTGGGACATTACCCAGTGTAGAAACAGAACCCTGTTGTCGTTTGGGACATTATCCAGTATAGAAACAGAACCCTGTTGGGGTCTGGGACATTATCCAGTATAGAAACAGAACCCTGTTGGGGTCTGGGACATTATCCAGTATAGAAACAGAACCCTGTTGGGGTCTGGGACATCATCCCAGTATAGAAACAGAACCCTGTTGGGGTCTGGGACATTATCCAGTATAGAAACAGAACCCTGTTGTCGTCTGGGACATTACCCAGTATAGAAACAGAACCCTGTTGTCGTCTGGGACATTACCCAGTATAGAAACAGAACCCTGTTGGGGTCTGGGACATTACCCAGTGTAGAAACAGAACCCTGTTGGGGTCTGGGACATTATCCAGTGTAGAAACAGAACCCTGTTGGGGTCTGGGACATTATCCAGTATAGAAACAGAACCCTTTTGGGGTCTGGGACATTATCCAGTATAGAAACAGAACCCTGTTGGGGTCTGGGACATTACCCAGTATAGAAACAGAACCCTGTTGGGGTCTGGGACATTACCCAGTATAGAAACAGAACCCTGTTGTCGTCTGGGACATTACCCAGTATAGAAACAGAACCCTGTTGGGGTCTGAGACATTACCCAGTATAGAAACAGAACCCTGTTGGGGTCTGGGACATTACCCAGTATAGAAACAGAACCCTGTTGTCGTCTGGGACATTACCCAGTATAGAAACAGAACACTGTTGGGGTCTGGGACATTACCCAGTATAGAAACAGAACCTTGTTGTTGTCTGGGACATTACCCAGTATAGAAACAGAACCCTGTTGGGGTCTGGGACATTACCCAGTATAGAAACAGAACCCTGTTGGGGTCTGGGACATTACCCAGTATAGAAACAGAACCCTGTTGGGGTCTGGGACATTACCCAGTATAGAAACAGAACCCTGTTGTCGTCTGGGACATTACCCAGTGTAGAAACAGAACCCTGTTGGGGTCTGGGACATTATCCAGTGTAGAAACAGAACCCTGTTGGGGTCTGGGACATTACCCAGTGTAGAAACAGAACCCTGTTGGGGTCTGGGACATTACCCAGTATAGAAACAGAACCCTGTTTTCGGGTCTGGGACATTACCCAGTGTAGAAACAGAACCCTGTTGTCGTCTGGGACATTACCCAGTGTAGAAACAGAACCCTGTTGGGGTCTGGGACATTACCCAGTACAGAAACAGAACCCTGTTGTCATCTGGGACATTACTCAGTGTAGAAACAGAACTCTGTTGGGGTCTGGGACATTACCCAGTATAGAAACAGAACCCTGTTGGGGTCTGGGACATTACCCAGTATAGAAACAGAACCCTGTTGTCGTCTGGGACATTACCGAGTGTAGAAACAGAACCCTGTTGTCGTCTGGGACATTACCCAGTATAGAAACAGAACCCTGTTGGGGTCTGGGACATTACCCAGTATAGAAACAGAACCCTGTTGGGGTCTGGGACATAATCCAGTATAGAAACAGAACCCTGTTGGGGTCTGGGACATTATCCAGTATAGAAACAGAACCCTGTTGTCGTCTGGGACATTACCCAGTATAGAAACAGAACCCTGTTGGGGTCTGGGACATTACCCAGTATAGAAACAGATCCCTGTTGTCGTCTGGGACATTACCCAGTGTAGAAACAGAACCCTGTTGGGATCTGGGACATTACCCAGTATAGAAACAGAAGCCTGTTGGGGTCTGGGACATTACCCAGTGTAGAAACAGAACCCTGTTGGGGTCTGGGACATTACCCAGTATAGAAACAGAACCCTGTTGGGGTCTGGGACATTATCCAGTATAGAAACAGAACCCTGTTGTCATCTGGGACATTACCCAGTATAGAAACAGAACCCTGTTGGGGTCTGGGACATTACCCAGTATAGTAACAGAACCCTGTTGTCGTCTGGGACATTACCCAGTGTAGAAACAGAACCCTGTTGTCGTCTGGGACATTACCCAGTGTAGAAACAGAACCCTGTTGGGATCTGGGACATTACCCAGTATAGAAACAGAAGCCTGTTGGGGTCTGGGACATTATCCAGTGTAGAAACAGAACCCTGTTGGGGTCTGGGACATTACCCAGTATAGAAACAGAACCCTGTTGGGGTCTGGGACATTACCCAGTATAGAAACAGAACCCTGTTGTCGTCTGGGACATTACCCAGTATAGAAACAGAACCCTGTTGTCGTCTGGGACATTACCCAGTACAGAAACAGAACCCTGTTGTCGTCTGGGACATTACCCCGTATAGAAACAGAACCCTGTTGGGGTCTGGGACATTACCCAGTGTAGAAACAGAGCCCGGTTGTCGTCTGGGACATTACCCAGTATAGAAACAGAACCCTGTTGGGGTCTGAGACATTACCCAGTATAGAAACAGAACCCTGTTGTTGTCTGGGACATTACCCAGTATAGAAACAGAACCCTGTTGGGGTCTGGGACATTACCCAGTATAGAAACAGAACCCTGTGTGGGTCTGGGACATTACCCAGTATAGAAACAGAACCCTGTTGGGGTCTGGGACATTACCCAGTATAGAAACAGAACCCTGTTGTCGTCTGGGACATTACCCAGTGTAGAAACAGAACCCTGTTGTCGTCTGGGACATTACCCAGTATAGAAACAGAACCCTGTTGGGGTCTGGGACATTACCCAGTATAGAAACAGAACCCTGTTGGGGTCTGGGACATTATCCAGTATAGAAACAAAACCCTGTTGGTGTCTGGGACATTATCCAGTATAGAAACAGAACCCTGTTGTCGTCTGGGACATTACCCATTATAGAAACAGAACCCTGTTGTCGTCTGGGACATTACCCATTGTAGAAACAGAACCCTGTTGTCGTCTGGGACATTACCCAGTATAGAAACAGAACCCTGTTGGGGTCTGGGACATTACCCAGTATAGAAACAGAACCCTGTTGTCGTCTGGGACATTACCCAGTGTAGAAACAGAACCCTGTTGTCGTCTGGGACATTACCCAGTATAGAAACAGAACCCTGTTGGGGTCTGGGACATTACCCAGTATAGAAACAGAACCCTGTTGGGGTCTGGGACATAATCCAGTATAGAAACAGAACCCTGTTGGGGTATGGGACATTATCCAGTATAGAAACAGAACCCTGTTGTCGTCTGGGACATTACCCAGTATAGAAACAGAACCCTGTTGGGGTCTGGGACATTACCCAGTATAGAAACAGAACCCTGTTGTCGTCTGGGACATTACCCAGTGTAGAAACAGAACCCTGTTGTCGTCTGGGACATTACCCAGTGTAGAAACAGAACCCTGTTGGGATCTGGGACATTACCCAGTATAGAAACAGAAGCCTGTTGGGGTCTGGGACATTACCCAGTATAGAAACAGAACCCTGTTGGGGTCTGGGACATTATCCAGTATAGAAACAGAACCCTGTTGTCGTCTGGGACATTACCCAGTATAGAAACAGAACCCTGTTGGGGTCTGGGACATTACCCAGTATAGTAACAGAACCCTGTTGTCGTCTGGGACATTACCCAGTGTAGAAACAGAACCCTGTTGTCGTCTGGGACATTACCCAGTGTAGAAACAGAACCCTGTTGGGATCTGGGACATTACCCAGTATAGAAACAGAAGCCTGTTGGGGTCTGGGACATTATCCAGTGTAGAAACAGAACCCTGTTGGGGTCTGGGACATTACCCAGTATAGAAACAGAACCCTGTTGGGGTCTGGGACATTACCCAGTATAGAAACAGAACCCTGTTGTCGTCTGGGACATTACCCAGTATAGAAACAGAACCCTGTTGTCATCTGGGACATTACCCAGTAGAGAAACAGAACCCTGTTGTCGTCTGGGACATTACCCCGTATAGAAACAGAACCCTGTTGGGGTCTGGGACATTACCCAGTGTAGAAACAGAACCCTGTTGTCGTCTGGGACATTACCCAGCATAGAAACAGAACCCTGTTGGGGTCTGGGACATTACCCAGTATAGAAACAGAACCCTGTTGTTGTCTGGGACATTACCCAGTATAGAAACAGAACCCTGTTGGGGTCTGGGACATTACCCAGTATAGAAACAGAACCCTGTGTGGGTCTGGGACATTACCCAGTATAGAAACAGAACCCTGTTGGGGTCTGGGACATTACCCAGTATAGAAACAGAACCCTGTTGTCGTCTGGGACATTACCCAGTGTAGAAACAGAACCCTGTTGTCGTCTGGGACATTACCCAGTATAGAAACAGAACCCTGTTGGGGTCTGGGACATTACCCAGTATAGAAACAGAACCCTGTTGGGGTCTGGGACATTATCCAGTATAGAAACAGAACCCAATTGTCGTCTGGGACATTACCCATTATAGAAACAGAACCCTGTTGGGGTCTGGGACATTACCCAGTATAGAAACAGAACCCTGTTGTCGTCTGGGACATTACCCAGTGTAGAAATAGAACCCTGTTGTCGTCTGGGACATTACCCAGTGTAGAAACAGAACCCTGTTGGGGTCTGGGACATTACCCAGTATAGAAACAGAACCCTGTTGGGGTCTGGGACATTACCCAGTGTAGAAACAGAACCCTGTTGGGGTCTGGGACAATACCCAGTATAGAAACAGAACCCTGTTGGGGTCTGGGACATTACCCAGTGTAGTAACAGAACCCTGTTGGGGTCTGGGACATTACCCAGTATAGAAACAGAACCCTGTTGGGGTCTGGGACATTATCCAGTGTAGAAACAGAACCCTGTTGTCGTCTGGGACATTACCCAGTATAGAAACAGAACCCTGTTGGGGTCTGGGACATTACCCAGTGTAGAAACAGAACCCTGTTGGGGTCTGGGACATTACCCAGTATAGAAACAGAACCCTGTTGTCGTCTGGGACATTACCCCGTATAGAAACAGAACCCTGTTGGGGTCTGGGACATTACCCAGTATAGAAACAGAACCCTGTTGTCGTCTGGGACATTACCCAGTATAGAAACAGAACCCTGTTGGGGTCTGGGACATTACCCAGTATAGAAACAGAACCCTGTTGTCGTCTGGGACATTACCCAGTATAGAAACAGAACCCTGTTGTCGTCTGGGACATTACCCAGTATAGAAACAGAACCCTGTTGTTGTCTGGGACATTACCCAGTGTAGAAACAGAACCCTGTTGGGGTCTGGGACATTATCCAGTATAGAAACAGAACCCTGTTGTCATCTGGGACATTACCCAGTATAGAAACAGAACACTGTTGGGGTCTGGGACATTACCCAGTATAGAAACAGAACCCTGTTGTCGTCTGGGACATTACCCAGTGTAGAAACAGAACCCTGTTGTCGTCTGGGACATTACCCAGTGTAGAAACAGAACCCTGTTGGGGTCTGGGACATTACCCAGTATAGAAACAGAACCCTGTTGGGGTCTGGGACATTACCCAGTGTAGAAACAGAACCCTGTTGGGGTCTGGGACATTACCCAGTATAGAAACAGAACCCTGTTGGGGTCTGGGACATTACCCAGTGTAGAAACAGAACCCTGTTGGGGTCTGGGACATTACCCAGTATAGAAACAGAACCCTGTTGGGGTCTGGGACATTATCCAGTGTAGAAACAGAACCCTGTTGGGGTCTGGGACATTACCCAGTATAGAAACAGAACCCTGTTGGGGTCTGGGACATTAATCAGTGTAGAAACAGAACCCTGTTGGGGTCTGGGACATTACCCAGTATAGAAACAGAACCCTGTTGTCGTCTGGGACATTACCCCGTATAGAAACAGAACCCTGTTGGGGTCTGGGACATTACCCAGTATAGAAACAGAACCCTGTTGTCGTCTGGGACATTACCCAGTATAGAAACAGAACCCTGTTGGGGTCTGGGACATTATCCAGTGTAGAAACAGAACCCTGTTGGGGTCTGGGACATTACCCAGTATAGAAACAGAACCCTGTTGGGGTCTGGGACATTACCCAGTATAGAAACAGAACCCTGTTGTCGTCTGGGACATTACCCAGTATAGAAACAGAACCCTGTTGTCGTCTGGGACATTACCCAGTACAGAAACAGAACCCTGTTGTCGTCTGGGACATTACCCCGTATAGAAACAGAACCCTGTTGGGGTCTGGGACATTACCCAGTGTAGAAACAGAACCCTGTTGTCGTCTGGGACATTACCCAGCATAGAAACAGAACCCTGTTGGGGTCTGGGACATTACCCAGTATAGAAACAGAACCCTGTTGTTGTCTGGGACATTACCCAGTATAGAAACAGAACCCTGTTGGGGTCTGGGACATTACCCAGTATAGAAACAGAACCCTGTGTGGGTCTGGGACATTACCCAGTATAGAAACAGAACCCTGTTGGGGTCTGGGACATTACCCAGTATAGAAACAGAACCCTGTTGTCGTCTGGGACATTACCCAGTGTAGAAACAGAACCCTGTTGTCGTCTGGGACATTACCCAGTATAGAAACAGAACCCTGTTGGGGTCTGGGACATTACCCAGTATAGAAACAGAACCCTGTTGGGGTCTGGGACATTATCCAGTATAGAAACAGAACCCTGTTGTCGTCTGGGACATTACCCATTATAGAAACAGAACCCTGTTGGGGTCTGGGACATTACCCAGTATAGAAACAGAACCCTGTTGTCGTCTGGGACATTACCCAGTGTAGAAACAGAACCCTGTTGTCGTCTGGGACATTACCCAGTGTAGAAACAGAACCCTGTTGGGGTCTGGGACATTACCCAGTATAGAAACAGAACCCTGTGTGGGTCTGGGACATTACCCAGTATAGAAACAGAACCCTGTTGGGGTCTGGGACATTACCCAGTATAGAAACAGAACCCTGTTGTCGTCTGGGACATTACCCAGTGTAGAAACAGAACCCTGTTGTCGTCTGGGACATTACCCAGTATAGAAACAGAACCCTGTTGGGGTCTGGGACATTACCCAGTATAGAAACAGAACCCTGTTGGGGTCTGGGACATTATCCAGTATAGAAACAGAACCCAATTGTCGTCTGGGACATTACCCATTATAGAAACAGAACCCTGTTGGGGTCTGGGACATTACCCAGTATAGAAACAGAACCCTGTTGTCGTCTGGGACATTACCCAGTGTAGAAACAGAACCCTGTTGGGGTCTGGGACATTACCCAGTATAGAAACAGAACCCTGTTGTCGTCTGGGACATTACCCAGTGTAGAAACAGAACCCTGTTGGGGTCTGGGACATTACCCAGTGTAGAAACAGAACCCTGTTGGGGTCTGGGACAATACCCAGTATAGAAACAGAACCCTGTTGGGGTCTGGGACATTACCCAGTGTAGTAACAGAACCCTGTTGGGGTCTGGGACATTACCCAGTATAGAAACAGAACCCTGTTGGGGTCTGGGACATTATCCAGTGTAGAAACAGAACCCTGTTGTCGTCTGGGACATTACCCAGTATAGAAACAGAACCCTGTTGGGGTCTGGGACATTACCCAGTGTAGAAACAGAACCCTGTTGGGGTCTGGGACATTACCCAGTATAGAAACAGAACCCTGTTGTCGTCTGGGACATTACCCCGTATAGAAACAGAACCCTGTTGGGGTCTGGGACATTACCCAGTATAGAAACAGAACCCTGTTGTCGTCTGGGACATTACCCAGTATAGAAACAGAACCCTGTTGGGGTCTGGGACATTACCCAGTATAGAAACAGAACCCTGTTGTCGTCTGGGACATTACCCAGTATAGAAACAGAACCCTGTTGTCGTCTGGGACATTACCCAGTGTAGAAACAGAACCCTGTTGTTGTCTGGGACATTACCCAGTGTAGAAACAGAACCCTGTTGGGGTCTGGGACATTATCCAGTATAGAAACAGAACCCTGTTGTCATCTGGGACATTACCCAGTATAGAAACAGAACCCTGTTGGGGTCTGGGACATTACCCAGTATAGAAACAGAACCCTGTTGTCGTCTGGGACATTACCCAGTGTAGAAACAGAACCCTGTTGTCGTCTGGGACATTACCCAGTGTAGAAACAGAACCCTGTTGGGGTCTGGGACATTACCCAGTATAGAAACAGAACCCTGTTGGGGTCTGGGACATTACCCAGTGTAGAAACAGAACCCTGTTGGGGTCTGGGACATTACCCAGTATAGAAACAGAACCCTGTTGGGGTCTGGGACATTACCCAGTGTAGAAACAGAACCCTGTTGGGGTCTGGGACATTACCCAGTATAGAAACAGAACCCTGTTGGGGTCTGGGACATTATCCAGTGTAGAAACAGAACCCTGTTGGGGTCTGGGACATTACCCAGTATAGAAACAGAACCTTGTTGGGGTCTGGGACATTAATCAGTGTAGAAACAGAACCCTGTTGGGGTCTGGGACATTACCCAGTATAGAAACAGAACTCTGTTGTCGTCTGGGACATTACCCCGTATAGAAACAGAACCCTGTTGGGGTCTGGGACATTACCCAGTATAGAAACAGAACCCTGTTGTCGTCTGGGACATTACCCAGTATAGAAACAGAACCCTGTTGGGGTCTGGGACATTATCCAGTGTAGAAACAGAACCCTGTTGGGGTCTGGGACATTACCCAGTATAGAAACAGAACCCTGTTGGGGTCTGGGACATTACCCAGTATAGAAACAGAACCCTGTTGTCGTCTGGGACATTACCCAGTATAGAAACAGAACCCTGTTGTCGTCTGGGACATTACCCAGTACAGAAACAGAACCCTGTTGTCGTCTGGGACATTACCCCGTATAGAAACAGAACCCTGTTGGGGTCTGGGACATTACCCAGTGTAGAAACAGAACCCTGTTGTCGTCTGGGACATTACCCAGCATAGAAACAGAACCCTGTTGGGGTCTGGGACATTACCCAGTATAGAAACAGAACCCTGTTGTTGTCTGGGACATTACCCAGTATAGAAACAGAACCCTGTTGGGGTCTGGGACATTACCCAGTATAGAAACAGAACCCTGTGTGGGTCTGGGACATTACCCAGTATAGAAACAGAACCCTGTTGGGGTCTGGGACATTACCCAGTATAGAAACAGAACCCTGTTGTCGTCTGGGACATTACCCAGTGTAGAACCAGAACCCTGTTGTCGTCTGGGACATTACCCAGTATAGAAACAGAACCCTGTTGGGGTCTGGGACATTACCCAGTATAGAAACAGAACCCTGTTGGGGTCTGGGACATTATCCAGTATAGAAACAGAACCCTGTTGTCGTCTGGGACATTACCCATTATAGAAACAGAACCCTGTTGGGGTCTGGGACATTACCCAGTATAGAAACAGAACCCTGTTGTCGTCTGGGACATTACCCAGTGTAGAAACAGAACCCTGTTGTCGTCTGGGACATTACCCAGTGTAGAAACAGAACCCTGTTGGGGTCTGGGACATTACCCAGTATAGAAACAGAACCCTGTTGGGGTCTGGGACATTACCCAGTGTAGAAACAGAACCCTGTTGGGGTCTGGGACATTACCCAGTATAGAAACAGAACCCTGTTGGGGTCTGGGACATTACCCAGTGTAGTAACAGAACCCTGTTGGGGTCTGGGACATTACCCAGTATAGAAACAGAACCCTGTTGGGGTCTGGGACATTATCCAGTGTAGAAACAGAACCCTGTTGTCGTCTGGGACATTACCCAGTATAGAAACAGAACCCTGTTGGGGTCTGGGACATTACCTAGTATAGAAACAGAACCCTGTTGTCATCTGGGACATTACCCAGTATAGAAACAGAACCCTGTTTGGGTCTGGGTCATTACCCAGTATAGAAACAGAACCCTGTAGTCGTCTGGGACATTACCCAGTATAGAAACAGAACCCTGTTGTCGTCTGGGACATTACCCAGTATAGAAACAGAACCCTGTTGTTGTCTGGGACATTACCCAGTGTAGAAACAGAACCCTGTTGGGGTCTGGGACATTATCCAGTATAGAAACAGAACCCTGTTGTCATCTGGGACATTACCCAGTATAGAAACAGAACCCTGTTGGGGTCTGGGACATTACCCAGTATAGAAACAGAACCCTGTTGTCGTCTGGGACATTACCCAGTATAGAAACAGAACCCTGTTGTCGTCTGGGACATTACCCATTATAGAAACAGAACCCTGTTGGGGTCTGGGACATTACCCAGTATAGAAACAGAACCCTGTTGTCGTCTGGGACATTACCCAGTGTAGAAACAGAACCCTGTTGTCGTCTGGGACATTACCCAGTGTAGAAACAGAACCCTGTTGGGGTCTGGGACATTACCCAGTATAGAAACAGAACCCTGTTGGGGTCTGGGACATTACCCAGTATAGAAACAGAACCCTGTTGTCGTCTGGGACATTACCCAGTATAGAAACAGAACCCTGTTGTCGTCTGGGACATTACCCAGTACAGAAACAGAACCCTGTTGTCGTCTGGGACATTACCCCGTATAGAAACAGAACCCTGTTGGGGTCTGGGACATTACCCAGTGTAGAAACAGAACCCTGTTGTCGTCTGGGACATTACCCAGCATAGAAACAGAACCCTGTTGGGGTCTGGGACATTACCCAGTATAGAAACAGAACCCTGTTGTTGTCTGGGACATTACCCAGTATAGAAACAGAACCCTGTGTGGGTCTGGGACATTACCCAGTATAGAAACAGAACCCTGTTGGGGTCTGGGACATTACCCAGTATAGAAACAGAACCCTGTTGTCGTCTGGGACATTACCCAGTGTAGAAACAGAACCCTGTTGTCATCTGGGACATTACCCAGTATAGAAACAGAACCCTGTTGGGGTCTGGGACATTACCCAGTATAGAAACAGAACCCTGTTGGGGTCTGGGACATTATCCAGTATAGAAACAGAACCCTGTTGTCGTCTGGGACATTACCCATTATAGAAACAGAACCCTGTTGGGGTCTGGGACATTACCCAGTATAGAAACAGAACCCTGTTGTCGTCTGGGACATTACCCAGTGTAGAAACAGAACCCTGTTGTCGTCTGGGACATTACCCAGTGTAGAAACAGAACCCTGTTGGGGTCTGGGACATTACCCAGTATAGACACAGAACCCTGTTGGGGTCTGGGACATTACCCAGTGTAGAAACAGAACCCTGTTGGGGACTGGGACATTACCCAGTATAGAAACAGAACCCTGTTGGGGTCTGGGACATTACCCAGTGTAGTAACAGAACCCTGTTGGGGTCTGGGACATTACCCAGTATAGAAACAGAACCCTGTTGGGGTCTGGGACATTATCCAGTGTAGAAACAGAACCCTGTTGTCGTCTGGGACATTACCCAGTATAGAAACAGAACCCTGTTGGGGTCTGGGACATTACCCAGTGTAGAAACAGAACCCTGTTGGGGTCTGGGACATTACCCAGTATAGAAACAGAACCCTGTTGTCGTCTGGGACATTACCCCGTATAGAAACAGAACCCTGTTGGGGTCTGGGACATTACCCAGTATAGAAACAGAACCCTGTTGTCGTCTGGGACATTACCCAGTATAGAAACAGAACCCTGTTGGGGTCTGGGACATTACCCAGTATAGAAACAGAACCCTGTTGTCGCCTGGGACATTACCCAGTATAGAAACAGAACCCTGTTGTCGTCTGGGACATTACCCAGTATAGAAACAGAACCCTGTTGTTGTCTGGGACATTACCCAGTGTAGAAACAGAACCCTGTTGGGGTCTGGGACATTATCCAGTATAGAAACAGAACCCTGTTGTCATCTGGGACATTACCCAGTATAGAAACAGAACCCTGTTGGGGTCTGGGACATTACCCAGTATAGAAACAGAACCCTGTTGTCGTCTGGGACATTACCCAGTATAGAAACAGAACCCTGTTGTCGTCTGGGACATTACCCATTATAGAAACAGAACCCTGTTGGCGTCTGGGACATTACCCAGTATAGAAACAGAACCCTGTTGTCGTCTGGGACATTACCCAGTGTAGAAACAGAACCCTGTTGTCGTCTGGGACATTACCCAGTGTAGAAACAGAACCCTGTTGGGGTCTGGGACATTACCCAGTATAGAAACAGAACCCTGTTGGGGTCTGGAACATTACCCAGTGTAGAAACAGAACCCTGTTGGGGTCTGGGACATTACCCAGTATAGAAACAGAACCCTGTTGGGGTCTGGGACATTACCCAGTGTAGTAACAGAACCCTGTTGGGGTCTGGGACATTACCCAGTATAGAAACAGAACCCTGTTGGGGTCTGGGACATTATCCAGTGTAGAAACAGAACCCTGTTGTCGTCTGGGACATTACCCAGTATAGAAACAGAACCCTGTTGGGGTCTGGGACATTACCCAGTGTAGAAACAGAACCCTGTTGGGGTCTGGGACATTACCCAGTATAGAAACAGAACCCTGTTGTCGTCTGGGACATTACCCCGTATAGAAACAGAACCCTGTTGGGGTCTGGGACATTACCCAGTATAGAAACAGAACCCTGTTGTCGTCTGGGACATTACCCAGTATAGAAACAGAACCCTGTTGGGGTCTGGGACATTACCCAGTATAGAAACAGAACCCTGTTGTCGTCTGGGACATTACCCAGTATAGAAACAGAACCCTGTTGTCGTCTGGGACATTACCCAGTATAGAAACAGAACCCTGTTGTTGTCTGGGACATTACCCAGTGTAGAAACAGAACCCTGTTGGGGTCTGGGACATTATCCAGTATAGAAACAGAACCCTGTTGTCATCTGGGACATTACCCAGTATAGAAACAGAACCCTGTTGGGGTCTGGGACATTACCCAGTATAGAAACAGAACCCTGTTGTCGTCTGGGACATTACCCAGTGTAGAAACAGAACCCTGTTGTCGTCTGGGACATTACCCAGTGTAGAAACAGAACCCTGTTGGGGTCTGGGACATTACCCAGTATAGAAACAGAACCCTGTTGGGGTCTGGGACATTACCCAGTGTAGAAACAGAACCCTGTTGGGGTCTGGGACATTACCCAGTATAGAAACAGAACCCTGTTGGGGTCTGGGACATTACCCAGTGTAGAAACAGAACCCTGTTGGGGTCTGGGACATTATCCAGTGTAGAAACAGAACCCTGTTGGGGTCTGGGACATTACCCAGTATAGAAACAGAACCCTGTTGGGGTCTGGGACATTAATCAGTGTAGAAACAGAACCCTGTTGGGGTCTGGGACATTACCCATTATAGAAACAGAACAATGTTGTCGTCTGGGACATTACCCCGTATAGAAACAGAACCCTGTTGGGGTCTGGGACATTACCCAGTATAGAAACAGAACCCTGTTGTCGTCTGGGACATTACCCAGTATAGAAACAGAACCCTGTTGGGGTCTGGGACATTACCCAGTATAGAAACAGAACCCTGTTGTCGTCTGGGACATTACCCAGTATAGAAACAGAACCCTGTTGTCGTCTGGGACATTACCCAGTATAGAAACAGAACCCTGTTGTCGTCTGGGACATTACCCAGTGTAGAAACAGAACCCTATTGGGGTCTGGGACATTACACAGTATAGAAACAGAACCCTGTTGAGGTCTGGGACATTACCCAGTATAGAAACAGAACCCTGTTGGGGTCTGGGACATTACCCCGTATAGAAACAGAACCCTGTTGGGGTCTGGGACATTACCCATTATAGAAACAGATCCCTGTTGTCGTCTGGGACATTACCCAGTATAGAAACAGAACCCTGTTGGGGTCTGGGACATTACCTAGTATAGAAACAGAACCCTGTTGGGGTCTGGGACATTACCCCGTATAGAAACAGAACCCTGTTGGGGTCTGGGACATTACCCAGTATGGAAACAGAACCCTGTTGTCGTCTGGGACATTACCCAGTATAGAAACAGAACCCTGTTGGGGTCTGGGAGATTACCCAGTATAGAAACAGAACCCTGTTGTCGTCTGGGACATTACCCAGTATAGAAACAGAACCCTGTTGGGGTCTGGGACATTACCCCGTATAGAAACAGAACCCTGTTGGGGTCTGGGACATTACCCAGTATAGAAACAGAACCCTGTTGTCGTCTGGGACATTACCCAGTATAGAAACAGAACCCTGTTGGGGTCTGGGACATTACCCATTATAGAAACAGAACCCTGTTGGGGTCTGGGACATTACCCAGTGTAGAAACAGAACCCTGTTGGGGTCTGGGACATTACCCAGTATAGAAACAGAACGCTGTTGTCGTCTGGGACATTACCCAGTATAGAAAAAGAACCCTGTTGGGGTCTGGGACATTACCAGTATAGAAACAGAACCCTGTTGGGGTCTGGGACATTACCCAGTATAGAAACAGAACCCTGTTGGGGTCTGGGACATTACCCAGTATAGAAACAGAACCCTGTTGTCGTCTGGGACATTACCCAGTATAGAAACAGAACCCTGTTGGGGTCTGGGACATTACCCAGTGTAGAAACAGAACCCTGTTGGGGTCTGGGACATTATCCAGTATAGAAACAGAACCCTGTTGTCGTCTGGGACATCACCCAGTATAGAAACAGAACCCTGTTGTCGTCTGGGACATTACCCAGTAATAAAACAGAACCCTGTTGTCGTCTGGGACATTACCCAGTATAGAAACAGAACCCTGTTGGGGTCTGGGGCATTACCCCATATAGAAACAGAACCCTGTTGGGGTCTGGGACATTACCCAGTATAGAAACAGAACCCTGTTGGGGTCTGGGACATTACCCAGTATAGAAACAGAACCCTGTTGTCGTCTGGGACATTACCCAGTATAGAAACAGAACCCTGTTGAGGTCTGGGACATTACCCAGTATAGAAACAGAACCCTGTTGGGGTCTGGGACATTACCCAGTATAGAAACAGAACCCTGTTGTCGTCTGGGACATTACCCAGTATAGAAACAGAACCCTGTTGGGGTCTGGGACATTACCCAGTATAGAAACAGAACCCTGTTGGGGTCTGGGACATTACCCAGTATAGAAACAGAACCCTGTTGTCGTCTGGGACATTACCCAGTATAGAAACAGAACCCTGTTGGGGTCTGGGACATTACCCAGTGTAGAAACAGAACCCTGTTGTCATCTGGGACATTACCCAGTATAGAAACAGAACCCTGTTGGGGTCTGGGACATTACCCAGTGTAGAAACAGAACCCTGTTGGGGTCTGGGACATTATCCAGTATAGAAACAGAACCCTGTTGTCGTCTGGGACATCACCCAGTATAGAAACAGAACCCTGTTGTCGTCTGGGACACTACCCAGTATAGAAACAGAACCCTGTTGTCGTCTGGGACATTACCCAGTATAGAAACAGAACCCTGTTGGGGTCTGGGGCATTACCCCGTATAGAAACAGAACCCTGTTGTCGTCTGGGACATTACCCAGTATAGAAACAGAACCCTGTTGAGGTCTGGGACATTACCCAGTATAGAAACAGAACCCTGTTGGGGTCTGGGACATTACCCAGTATAGAAACAGAACCCTGTTGTCGTCTGGGACATTACCCAGTATAGAAACAGAACCCTGTTGGGGTCTGGGACATTACCCAGTATAGAAACAGAACCCTGTTGGGGTCTGGGACATTACCCAGTATAGAAACAGAACCCTGTTGTCGTCTGGGACATTACCCAGTATAGAAACAGAACCCTGTTGGGGTCTGGGACATTACCCAGTGTAGAAACAGAACCCTGTTGTCATCTGGGACATTACCCAGTATAGAAACAGAACCCTGTTGGGGTCTGGGACATTACCCAGTGTAGAAACAGAACCCTGTTGGGGTCTGGGACATTACCCAGTATAGAAACAGAACCCTGTTGGGGTCTGGGACATTACCCAGTATAGAAACAGAACCCTGTTGGGGTCTGGGACATTACCCAGTATAGAAACAGAACCCTGTTGGGGTCTGGGACATTACCCATTATAGAAACAGAACCCTGTTGGTGTCTGGGACATTACCCAGTATAGAAACAGAACCCTGTTGGGGTCTTGGACATTACCCAGTATAGAAACAGAACCCTGTTGGGGTCTGGGACATTACCCATTATAGAAACAGAACCCTGTTGGGGTCTGGGACATTACCCAGTATAGAAACAGAACCCTGTTGGGGTCTGGGACATTACCCAGTATAGAAACAGAACCCTGTTGTCGTCTGGGACATTACCCAGTATAGAAACAGAACCCTGTTGGGGTCTGGGACATTATCCAGTGTAGAAACAGAACCCTGTTGGGGTCTGGGACATTATCCAGTATAGAAACAGAACCCTGTTGTCGTCTGGGACATCACCCAGTATAGAAACAGAACCCTGTTGTCGTCTGGGACATTACCCAGTATAGAAACAGAACCCTGTTGTCGTCTGGGACATTACCCAGTATAGAAACAGAACCCTGTTGGGGTCTGGGGCATTACCCCGTATAGAAACAGAACCCTGTTGGGGTCTGGGACATTACCCAGTATAGAAACAGAACCCTGTTGGGGTCTGGGACATTACCCAGTATAGAAACAGAACCCTGTTGTCGTCTGGGACATTACCCAGTATAGAAACAGAACCCTGTTGAGGTCTGGGACATTACCCAGTATAGAAACAGAACCCTGTTGGGGTCTGGGACATTACCCAGTATAGAAACAGAACCCTGTTGTCGTCTGGGACATTACCCAGTATAGAAACAGAACCCTGTTGGGGTCTGGGACATTACCCAGTATAGAAACAGAACCCTGTTGGGGTCTGGGACATTACCCAGTATAGAAACAGAACCCTGTTGTCGTCTGGGACATTACCCAGTATAGAAACAGAACCCTGTTGGGGTCTGGGACATTACCCAGTGTAGAAACAGAACCCTGTTGTCATCTGGGACATTACCCAGTATAGAAACAGAACCCTGTTGGGGTCTGGGACATTACCCAGTGTAGAAACAGAACCCTGTTGGGGTCTGGGACATTACCCAGTATAGAAACAGAACCCTGTTGGGGTCTGGGACATTACCCAGTATAGAAACAGAACCCTGTTGGGGTCTGGGACATTACCCAGTATAGAAACAGAACCCTGTTGGGGTCTGGGACATTACCCATTATAGAAACAGAACCCTGTTGGGGTCTGGGACATTACTCAGTATAGAAACAGAACCCTGTTGGGGTCTGGGACATTACCCAGTATAGAAACAGAACCCTGTTGGGGTCTGGGACATTACCCATTATAGAAACAGAACCCTGTTGGGGTCTGGGACATTACCCAGTATAGAAACAGAACCCTGTTGGGGTCTGGGACATTACCCAGTGTAGAAACAGAACCCTGTTGTCGTCTGGGACATTATCCAGTATGGATACAGAACCCTGTTGTCGTCTGGGACATTATCCAGTATAGAAACAGAACCCTGTTGGGGTCTGGGACATTACCCCGTATAGAAACAGAACCCTGTTGTCGTCTGGGACATTATCCAGTATAGAAACAGAACCCTGTTGTCGTCTGGGACATTATCCAGTATAGAAACAGAACCCTGTTGGGGTCTGGGACATTACCCAGTATAGAAACAGAACACTGTTGGGGTCTGGGACATTACCCAGTATAGAAACAGAACCCTGTTGGGGTCTGGGACATTACCCAGTATAGAAACAGAACCCTGTTGTCGTCTGGGACATTACCCAGTATAGAAACAGAACCCTGTTGGGGTCTGGGACATTACCCAGTGTAGAAACAGAACCCTGTTGTCATCTGGGACATTACCCAGTATAGAAACAGAACCCTGTTGGGGTCTGGGACATTACCCAGTGTAGAAACAGAACCCTGTTGGGGTCTGGGACATTACCCAGTATAGAAACAGAACCCTGTTGGGGTCTGGGACATTACCCAGTATAGAAACAGAACCCTGTTGGGGTCTGGGACATTACCCAGTATAGAAACAGAACCCTGTTGGGGTCTGGGACATTACCCATTATAGAAACAGAACCCTGTTGGGGTCTGGGACATTACCCAGTATAGAAACAGAACCCTGTTGGGGTCTGGGACATTACCCAGTATAGAAACAGAACCCTGTTGGGGTCTGGGACATTACCCATTATAGAAACAGAACCCTGTTGGGGTCTGGGACATTACCCAGTATAGAAACAGAACCCTGTTGGGGTCTGGGACATTACCCAGTGTAGAAACAGAACCCTGTTGTCGTCTGGGACATTATCCAGTATGGATACAGAACCCTGTTGTCGTCTGGGACATTATCCAGTATAGAAACAGAACCCTGTTGGGGTCTGGGACATTACCCCGTATAGAAACAGAACCCTGTTGTCGTCTGGGACATTATCCAGTATAGAAACAGAACCCTGTTGTCGTCTGGGACATTATCCAGTATAGAAACAGAACCCTGTTGGGGTCTGGGACATTACCCAGTATAGAAACAGAACACTGTTGGGGTCTGGGACATTACCCAGTATAGAAACAGAACCCTGTTGGGGTCTGGGATATTACCCAGTATAGAAACAGAACCCTGTTGTCGTCTGGGACATTATCCAGTATAGAAACAGAACCCTGTTGTCGTCTGGGACATTATCCAGTATAAAAACAGAACCCTGTTGGGGTCTGGGACATTATCCAGTATAGAAACAGAACCCTGTTGGGGTCTGGGATATTACCCAGTATAGAAACAGAACCCTGTTGTCGTCTGGGACATTATCCAGTATAGAAACAGAACCCTGTTGTCGTCTGGGACATTATCCAGTATAAAAACAGAACCCTGTTGGGGTTCTGGGACATTACCCAGTATAGAAACAGAACACTGTAGCAGCTCATTGATCTCTGACCAACGTGCAGAGTCAGAGGGAACATACAAATCAAATCAAATGTTATTTGTCATATGCGCCGAATACAACGAGTGTAGACCTTACAGTGAAATGCTTACTTTCAAGCTCTTATCCAACAATGGAGTTCAAGAAATATAGTTAAGAAAATATTTACTAAATAAACTAAAGTAAAAAATAAAATAGAATGTAACAAATAAAATACCAATAACAATGCTATATACAGGGGGTACCGGTACCGAGTCAATATGCGGGGTACAGGTTAGTCGAGGTCATTTGTACATGTAGGTAGGGGTAAAATGACTATCCATAGATAATTACCAGCGAGTAGCAGCTGTAAATAGTCCAGGTGGCCATTTTATTAATTGTTCAACGGTCATATGGCTTGGGGGTAGAAGCTGTTAAGGAGCCTTTTGGACCTAGACATGGCGCTCCGGTACCGCTTGCTGGAAATTTGGCCCCAGTGATGTACACACTACCCTCTGTAGCGCCTTACGGTCGGATGCCGAGAAGTTTCCATACCAGGCGGTGACGCAACCAGTCAGGATGCTCTCGATGGTGCAGCTGTAGAACTTTGAGGATCTGGAACCCATGCCTAATCTTTCCAGTCTCATGAGGAGGACACTTCCCTTAGACTGGCAATCACTTCCTTCCTGGTTTAATTAAACATGCTGCTATAATCAAAGGTGTGTGTGTGGGGGGGAGACAGAGAGATAATAGGGAGAGATGGATAGAGAGATGGAGGGAGAGAGGGAGAGAGGTGGAGGGAGGGGTTGTCCAGACCGTTTTCACACTTGCTTTGACCAACAGACAATAGAAATAAAACAGCTGAACATAACAGTATGACAGTGGAAGGGAGGACAGTAGCAGATGACCCAACTGTGGTTTGTGACTACTATGATTTCCCATTGTAGACAATTAAATTGCAGTAATTATGTTACTGATTTACTATCTGGTAATGTGGTTACCAGTTTTCAGAATATCCAATATCAATGTTCTAGACACGTTTCCCATTAAAACGTGTTCAAAACATTAATATCTTATATTTTGAGAACCTGGCAACCATGTACTGTGCACGTTTGGTGTGACGTTGATGGAATACTCTCCTAACAGTCAGGAAACTGAGCATTATTGCAACATTCCAATGAAACATGTCTAGAACATTCATATACAGTGGCAAGAAAAAGTATGTGAACCCTTTGTAAATACCTGGATTTCTGCATAAATTGGTCATAAAATGTGACCTGATCTTCATCTAGGTCTCAGCAATAGACAAATACAGTCTGCTTAAACTAATAACACACAAACAATTACTCATTTTCATGTTTTATTGAACACACCTGCACTGTGTAAACATTCACAGTGCAGGGTGGTTAAGTATGTGAACCCTTGGATTTAATAACTGATTGACCCTCCTTTGGCAGCAATAACCTCAATCAAACGTTTTCTGTAGTTGCGGATCAGACCGCAACGGTCAGGAGGAATTTTGGACCATTCCTCTTTACAAAACTGTTTCAGTTCTGCGATATTCTTGGGATGTCTGGTGTGAACCGCTCTCTTGAGGTCATGCCACAGCATCTCAATCGGGTTGAGGTCAGGACTCTGACTGGGCCAATCCAGAAGGCGTATTTTCTTCTTGTTGAAGACATTCTGCTTTTGATTTACTTCTGTGTTTTGGGTCGTTGTCCTGTTGCATCACCCACCTTCTGTTGAGCTTCAATTGGCGGTCAGATAGCCCAACATTCTCCTGCAAAATGTCTTGATAAACTTGAGAATTCATTTTTCCGTCGATGATAGCAAGCTGTCCAGGCCCTGAGGCAGCAAAGCAGCTCCAAACCATGATGCTTCCTCCACCATACTTTACAGTGGGGATGAGGTTTTGATGTTGGTGTGCTGTGCCTTTTTTTCTCCACACATAGTGTTGTGTGTTCCTTCCAAACAACTCAACGCTAGTTTCATCTGTACACAGAATATTTTGCCAGTATCACTGTGGAATATCCAGGTGCTCTTCTGCGATCTTCAGACATGCAGCAATGTTTTTTTTGGACAGCAGTGGCTTCTTCCGTGGTGTTCTCCCATGAACACCATTCTTGTTTAGTGTTTCACGTATCGTAGACTCATCAACAGAGATGTTAGCATGTCCCAGAGATTTCTGTAAGTCTTTAGCTGACACCTCATTGAGCATTCTGTGCTGTGCTCTTGCAGTCATCTTTGCAGGACGGCGACTCCAAGGGAGAGTAGCAACAGTTTTAAACTTTCTACATTTATAGACAACAAGGCAGCTCTAACCAATATCTCCAATCTTGTCTCATTGATTGGACTCTGACTCCAAATAGCTTTTGGAAAAGTCATTAGCCTAGGGGTTCACATACTTTTTCCAACCTACACTGTGAATGTTTAAATAATGTATTCAATATAGAAAAGAAAAATACAATCATTTGTGTGTTATTAGTTTAAGCACACTATGTTTGTCTATTGTTGTGACTTAGATCCAGGTAATTCCAAAGGGTTCACATACTTTTTCTTGCCACCGTAAGATATTCTGAGAACACGTTGTTGGTAAGTTCTGTTTGACATTAAAAGGGAATTGTCTCTTGGAAACAATCCACTGGAATATTCTTATGAAAGCATTAGGTGATGACCTAATGAAACTCTTAAGGGGAAATTCTCTAACGGAGTGGAAACGTTTGTTGTTAGCTGGTTTGTCACCTCCTGTTGCTCTGTCATATTAGTCATTTTGAAGGCGGCTTCAGGGCCTATAGGACTGTCTTATTGTTATCTGAAGAGCCTGTCCTGTTCATGGTAAAAACTCTTTATTCTACATCTATGTGAACATGTCAGGACATAGAGACATTGTTCCTCCTCCTCCTCCTCTCGTCTGGTGGGGTGGGTGAAGTTGCCAGGACGACAGGCCTCTGCTTCAGAGTGGGATGTTGTTGGCTGGAGTTGTTCTGTTGTGGTGTGGGTTACACTAGTGCTTGGATTGGTTGACCGTGTGCAGAGTGGCCCAGCAAACCGAGTGGCTCAGTGGGCTAAGGCACTGTATTTCAGTGCTAGAGGTGGCACTACAGACCCGGGTTTGATCCCGGGCTGAATCACTACCGGCCGTGATTGGATGTCCCATAGGGCGGCACACAATTGGCCCAGCGTTGTCTAGGTTAGGGGAGGGTTTGGTCGGGGTAGGTCATCATTGTAAATAAGAATTTGTTCTTAACTGACTTAGTTAAATAAAGGTTAAATAAAAAAATGTGTGGGTTAGGTTGTGGTTTGTTAGAACGTTTGGGAGAAGGTAAAACCTTTGAGATAAGACATCTCATTTTCACATTGTTGACATTATCTGTCTGCAAGTCTGAAAATACATACATAATATCACATTATTATATTCAATCCTAGCTCAAATAGATTCTAAATGTACCAATATTGTCACGCCCTGACCTTAGAGAGCCTTTTTAATGTCTCTTTTTGGTTTGGTCAGGGTGTGATTTGGGTGTGCATTTTATGTTCTGTTTTCTATGTTTTTGTATTTCAATGTTTTGGCCGGGTATGGTTCTCAATCAGGGACAGCTGTCTATCGTTGTCTCTGAGTGGGAATCATACTTAGGCAGCCTTTTTCCCTTTTGTGATTGTGGGAAGTTATCTTTGTTAGGGGCACTATAGCCCTTGTAGGTTCACGGTCATTTTTGTTATTTCTTGTTTTGTTGGCGACATTTTAACAAATAAAAGAAAATGTACGCTAACCACGCTGCACCTTGGTCTCCTTCCGACGACGGCCGTGACAAATATTAAAAATGAAGGAACTAGCTTTAAGCTCTACATGGTGTTATGGAATCTCATTACAAGGTGGTGATCATAAAGGCACTGGTATCCAGTGAGCTTGTCACGTTCCTGACCTATTTCTGTTAATTTGTTATATGTTTAGTTGGTCAGGACGTGAGTTTGGGTGGGAATTCAATGTTTTCTGTTTCTGTGTTGGTTTTGGGTTGCCTGGTATGGCTCTTAATTAGAGACAGGTGTTTGGCGTTCCTCTAATTAAGAGTCATATTTAGGTAGGCATTGTCACAGTGTTCGTTGTGGGTGATTGTCTTCTGTGTCTGTGTAATTGTTTGCACCATACGGGACTGTTACGGTTTGTTCGGTTTGTGTAGTCTAATTGTCCTATTCGTGCGTTCTTGTTGTTTTATGTAAGTTCGTCGTATAGGTCTGTCTACACCGTTTTGTTATTTTGTTAGTTTATACAAGTTCGTGTCTATGTTAAACGCTTGTAGCCTGTGTGTGCACATCGTTTATTTAGCTTCACGATCGTTTTCTTGTTTTTGTTAAATAAATATGTGTTCAAACTTCGCTGCGCCTTGGTTCCCTCAATACTCCTCCTCTTCCGAAGATGAAGAGGAGGAGGACCGCCGTTACAGAGCTGAACCATAGGAACTAGAGGTTGATCAGATTAGTAGTGCACCAGTAGTGCACCAGACACACTGCTGCCTAATCTCTGACGGCAGCCCAAATGGCACCCTATCCCATACATAGTGTACTACTTTTGACCAGAGCCATATGGGGCCCTGGTCAAAAGTAGTTCACTTTGTAGGGAATGAGGTGCCATTTGGGGCTCAGACTCAGGAACGCAGACCTGTCATGTGAGGAGCTCTGTCCTGTAAAGTTATGTCCTTTTTCCACACAGCAGCATTCCTTCATTTCTCCTTCATCCTCCCTCTCTCTGGCGCACACACACTCCCCCAAACACACCCACCACACGCATGCGCTCAAAAGGGTACAGATACACACAACCCCCACTTCCCCACAAGCACAAGCAGACACACCCCTTATCATGTGACCGACTCAACGAGCACATTCCACATTCCTTTATGTTCTTACTGTTTAACTGTTTTGAACCACATGAGTGGAATTATGCTCATATCCCGTGAGAGAGACTGAGTGTGTTATGTTATGTAACAAGACATGGCCCTTGCAGACACAGAGCCACTTCCTTAACCTTGGTTTCCATTCCGTTAGGAACATACAGTACGTACAGTCCTCCTAAATTACAATTCACTGCATCACTAATGGAAGGACATGGTTATTGGATGCCATGTACTTTCTATCCCATTCCCTTATTTTACCACTTGACCATGTACACATATATACTGAACAAAAATATAAACACAACTTGTAAAGTGTTGTCCCATGATTCATGAGCTGAAATGACAAAAGCTTATTTCTCTCAATTTTTGTGCACCAATTTGTTTACATCCCTGTTAACGAGCATTACTCCTTTGCCAAGATAATATACAGTATCCACCTGACAGGTGTGACATATTAGGTGTGATTAAACAGATTCTTGAATACACAGGTGCACCTTGTGCTGGGGACAATAAAAGGCCACTCGGAAAGTTGTCACACAACACAATGCCACAGATGTCTCAAGTTTTGAGGGAGCGTGCAATTGGCATGCTGACTGCAGGAATGTCCACCAGAGCTTATGCCAGAGAATACCATCTTCATTTCTCTACCATAAGCTACCTCCAAATTCATTTTAGAGAATTTGGCCATACATCCAACTGTCCGCTCAACCCACAGACCAAGTGTAACAATGCCAGCCCAGGACTTCCACATCTGCTTCTTCACCTGCTGGATCGTCTGAGGAGGGGATGTTGGGGGGCAACAATTTCAAAGGAAATCAGTCAATTGAAATAAATTCATTGGGCCCTAATCTTAGGTCTATGTAATTTGTCTGCTCATGGATTTCAGTATGTGGGTGTAATAAAACTTGAATTTGATATGCTACAGTAACATCACCATTGTTATGAATAGGCCCACAAGTGGAAACAACTCATGATTTAATGCAAAAGCACAGTGGATATGTGTTACAGGGTGTACCACTACTGCTACAGGGAGTTGTAATCACCTTGTGCAGCTAGTAAATTCCTGTGTAGCCTAACATCATGAGATTTACCACTGGCCCTATGGAGCTCAGTGTTGACCTGAACCATGTGTGGTCTGCAACCCATCATTGCTGGTTAGTATACTAGTATTTGGCCCAAATGACACCCTATTCCCCTTGCAGTGCAGTACTTTTAACCAGGGCTCTGGTCAAAAGTAGTTCGCTATATAGGGAATAGGGTGCCACTTGGGAAACACTCCTGCTAATCACAAGGGGTCGCAGGTAGGGGCCTTTCTTTTCCTCCTAAGTGACAGGGCAGTACTTCTCTCTCAACAGCTGGCACTAAGTGGACTTTGGTTGGTTGGGATTAGGCCCTCTGAGAAAAACGAGATTACCCAGCATTTATACACCATTACATCATTAAAAAATGAAAATCTCAATCTCCCACACAGACAGGAAAAGATTGCAAATGGAGGGCGGATACAGGAAGGGAATTGGACAGGATGGAGGTCAACTTGGGGAGAAAAGGAGAGAGGAAGATAGTGGACATAGATTAAGCTCAGTTAATGAATGAAGTGGATGGATGGAGTGATGGGATGGATGGATAAATGGAGAGATCATGGAGGATTTGAGGCGTGAGGTGGAAGGTTTATTTCCTGGGTGAGAGTGTGTCATATAAGGGCATAGCCCAGTGCTCCAGACAGGAAGGAGGCAGGCAGAGAGGGTAGAGGGACACTCTGTCCCAAAGGGCCGAGCCGTACAGGACACCACCCCCTCCCATGCTGCAACAACAGCTGGAAGCAGGAGGTTGGAGCTGCAGGAACAGTTATGACAGTATGGTGGTATCCCAAATGGCACACTATTCCCTATTTAGTGCACTACTTTTGACCAGGGCCCATAGCTATGGTCAAAAGTAGTGCACTATATAGGGAAATGGGTGCCATTTGGGATGTAACAATGACAGTTATCTTTCGCAGAACACAACACAAACAACAGGCCAAAACATAAATCATGTTCTGTTTTTATGGATTATAAACTCTGTTCTGAATCCAGAGTACAGAAGAGCTTAAAATGGTTACAGTACGACAGAGCAGAAAGGCTCAGGGAAATAAAAAGGAAGAATAACAGGGTCATTCCACAAAATGAGTGCCTTTTGCGTCCCTTTTGATATTCTAAGTAGAAATTGTGCACCAATATTGCATTTTAAAAGCCTGTTATATTAAATGAAGTGCCCTTTAATACAGATCAGATGGAGAATTCAATAAATAAGATTTTTAATATGAATAAAGACTTGCTATAGTGCCAAAATTCAGCATTTTGACGTTCCTCTGTGTACCCTATGTGACTTCTAGGAACATTTTAACCCACCATCATTGTAAAGCCCTAATCATTTGGTTGCTTTAAACAAAGTAATTTCTCCAGATAATTTTTATTTCCTGTGATTAATTTATGCCTGGCCCTCATTTTAAGGTCATCCCTGTCGCGTGAACTGAACTCTCGTTTTAATATGGTGAAACTATCCTTTTTAAAATATTTCTTTCTAAATAAACATTGAACACCTAAGAGTAAAATCATTGTGTAAAAACATGTTAGCTGGTTTTACACTTTTTGGGCATTTTCTGGTGTTTTGTGGTGGAATACTGAGCGTGTCGAACATAACACATCAACCCTGTCACCCATAGATAGTCAGACTAGAAATGTTTTAACAATAATTTAAAAAAAAGCTTGCATTCAAATGCCCCTGTCACAGGGCCCTGTCAATGGCTGATTTAAAATATCTTCGATGTTAAGTCCCTTGTTTAGGAGACCTGCGTGGTTCGGGTACCGGTCCCAGCCAACATTTTCTCTTATAAATCTATCTGTGGACACCGTAGATCGCAATGGCTTGCATTGAGCGATAGCTCTGATTCTATTTTGCCTGTGTGAAGCAGGATGTGAAATCTGACACCACTTGAAGATGGGATGTCCTACCATTTCATTTGTTTTTTCGACTGTCCATCCACTCCTGACTGAACCATACGTCATAGTCACTAACAACGCATATGCCTTACATCGTAACACAGCAGGAGAGTGGTTTTGTCTCTGTAGCACGTTCAGAGATCGATTTATAGCCAGTAATCTAAACTAATTCATAGATTTTAAACAAAAAACACTTTCTGTTTGTCATAGATGGAAAGAAAAATATTAATATGTGATGAAAGGCGAGTTCCTAACAAGTTCAGGAAGCCTAGCTAGAGCTCTGTGAGACATTCAAAGCGATGGGGGCAGACTTTATGATCAAGAGAGACCTTTAGAAAACATGCACATTTTCTCTAACAGTAAATATACAGGCTTGTATTTAACAGTTATAAGGTGAAATCTTATAGTCAGTCATTTTATAAATTGATTATACTATATTTAGAGAAAATAAGTCATTTCAAGCCTTGTTCATACAGTTTTGTTGAATAGGAAATACATCATAATATCGTCAACACTGTTACAGTCAACCCTGTTATGGTTAACACCGTTACGGTCAACCCTGTCACTTTATTTGGCACTTATTATAGTATTTGTTATTTATTTAACCTCTTGAGATGGGAAAACAAGTTTTTAATGAAGTTGAACATGCTCTTTATGCCAGAATGTAAAAATTAGGTAAAATACATTTTCACGAAGTTACACTTCTACAAGGTGCAACGGCCCAACAACAAGAGGTCTCTTTAGGCCATATGGAATATGCCATGCAAAGACACCTGCCTTGGTCTATGATCCTCGTAAATTGATTTAATTGAAAATGGGTGCTGATATTTTCCTCCTCAATGATTGACAGATGGAACTGATTAATGGCCTCTGTTTTTTAGATTACCTCGGGTCCAATGTGTGTGTTCATAATGGAAGAGAATCTTTGGGAAGTCGGGAATTGTATTTTTATGATAAGCCTGTTCCCGTCAGGCTCAGAACAGTACAGTATGAGAGAGAGGGTGACCTGGACATTACCGTCTGCAGATATGCTGTTTCCTTGGCCCTGACTCGAGTGTGTCTGGCTAATAATAGCTAGCTTCCCTCCCAATGGAGAGAACTTCAGACATCTGGTGTTGTATGCGTTTGTCATCCCTCCTTTTCCGACAGCTTTACAGCGCTGATTAAGAGTTCACAATGAGACAATTGTTTTTTTTCTCCATTAAATCTTCTCTGAAGTTTTTCCATTGAGGCCAGTCAGGCCATTGAGGCATGGTTTGGAGCCCTCTCATTGACTTTGACTTTAGCATGGTCCTAGATCAATTGGTCATTGTCATGTCAATGGCACAAACAGGGAGTAGGGTGTAGTTGCCCCTAGATGCTGATCTTGGGTCAGTTTTACATTTCCCCTACTAATGGTTAAGATTGGGGGAGTGGAAGCTGATCCTAGATCTATGCCTAGGGGAAACTTCACCCTGAAGAGGTTATTGTTACACAAACTGGGGCCAGGCTTAGCCATTCTTCCTTGTGAAACCTGGTGGTAGTGCCAGGGAAGAGGGGGGAGGTGTCTACAGTGGATCGATCCCATGGGATCTGGAACAGAGATAATGGTGTTAAAACCAATCCAGCTGGTCCCAGAGACCAGATCAGACCAGTGCCCCTCTTGAGTCATTGAGAGAGTTGAGCCTAGGCCTAATCACTGAGCGGGATCATGGATGGGATGGCGTGCCAATCGGTCACACGGTCAGATATCATATGGTGGGAGCCTGGGAAGAGGGTTGACTTATAATGTTAGATAGAAAATTGTCTGCATCATTTCAGGTCCCCCATATATTTTAGGTTTCTACTTCCAGCTTATACATACTATATACATTATACGGACACATTGTATTTTACAATAGTTATCTTTTGTTTGTTTTTTATCCCATCCTTCAGCAACCCTCAACCCCTCCCATCTATCTCTGAAGACCCTCCAGTTTTGATTTCTATTTGCGATATATTTTTAACTGTTGTTTCACAAAAGTTCTGAACCTATACACATTTTACGGACACAGTATATTTTACATTAGTTATCGTGTTGTTTTCAGTCTCACCCTTCAGCTCCACTCAACCCCTCCCATCTACAGTTAATTCGGAAAGTATTCAGACCCTGTTGACTATTTCCACATTTTGTTACATTACAGCCTTATTCAAGGAGTCTTTTGACAGCCTTACTTATTCATCGTGTCTTTGCCAGTGACTGATGTGGTGTACTCCTCAATGCCATCAGAATAATCCCGGAACATGTTCCATCTTTAAGTTGTCTAACTAATCTTTGCAGGTTAGCATTTTTTGCCATGAATCGTGTTATGGAGGCAGCACTGCAGTGGTCACTAGCTGCCACAGTCACAAAGTAATTTCTGTTTCCATAAATGTTTACAATATATACCCAATTTTTACCTTGCAGGTGGCCCATTTAGCAAAAATCGATCAATTCTGCCTCCATGGCAAAATTCATGACAGTAAACATCAACCTGCCTGACCGGCACCCTCTGTCTAATATTGCAAAAGGACAAGTAATCTGACAGGGCTAGACAGAGACTTCTGTAACTTTGAATAAGCGTGGGAGTTGATGATGGCCGAGACCTTGCCTTGCCACTGAGCTACTGAATGGAAATTCACCACAAGAGGTTCCCATGGTTACCACACTCCCGCCCGCTTGCTCAACTGGCCTCAGCTGAAGCTGATTGGTTGAGCCAGGGCACTTAGCAACCAGATCCCCACTTAGCCTGAATCCAGCGTGTACTTTGGCGTTCAACAGCAGGTCAAAGGTCAAATGTATCCTGATTCGTGACCGACCTCCAACCAACCAGTAACCTACCAGGCGGTTGGCTAACAGGTTAAAAAGAGTATTAGGCCCAACTCATCGACAAAGACAATAGTCTTAATAGGAGTTGATATCTAACTCAGCAATAGGTGTCCCTTCCCACATCAATCAAAATCATAAGAAGCCATGTAATGGCTTGGTTACCAGATTCAAATAAAATCAAATGCCCAATATTTGTCACGTGAGCCGAATACAACAGGTGCAGACTTTACCATGAAATGCTTACTTACAAGCCCTTTCCCAATAATGCAGAGTTAAAAAGAAAAATTTGCCTCCCCAAAAAGGAAAGAAATAGTAACACAATAAAATATCAATAACAAGACTATATACAAGGAGTATCGGGTGCAGGGGTAATATACACATGTCATGTAGGTAGGGGTAAAAGCGACTAGGCAATCAGGATAGATAATAAATAGAGTAGCAGTGTATGTGATGAGTGTGAAAAAGTGTGTCAATGTGTATGTGTTTTGTGTGTGTGAGCGTATGTAGCGTGTGAGTATGTGTGTGTTGTAGGCCGAGTGTAGTATGTGTGAGTGTGTGGGTAGAGTCCAGTGAGTGTGCATAGAGCCAGTGCAAGAGAGTCAGCAGCAGTCTTATGTCTTGGGGGCAGAAGCTGTTCATGAGCCTTTTGGTCCCAGACCTGGTGCTGTGGTACCGCTTTCCATTCAGTAGCAGAGAGAACAGTGTATGACTTGGGTGGCTGGAGTCTTTGACCATTTTTAAGGTCTTCCTCTGACACCGCCTGATATATAGGTCCTGGATGGCAGGGATCTCAGCCCCAGTGATGTACTGGGCCGTATGCACTTCCTTCTGAACCGCCTTATGGTCGGATGCCTAGATTGAGGTCAGTTTGAGCAACATAACAACTACACAAGTCTCAAAGACTCAAACCAGAGAAACAAAGTCTGATTGAGCATGGTAAACTCATAATAACCAAAAGAGGAGACTGACCGATGTTGTTCTCTGCACTGTTGCTACCGTGCTTATAATCATAGTGTACGGAAGAAAAAAAATCTACATTCTTTAAGCCCCACAAGGCCTGCAGTGTCAGCTGAAACATGTTGTACTGTATTTAGAACTAAACTGCCTTTAACTGCCTAGGTAACTGACTAAAACATTAAAACTAAAGTGCTAGGAGACAAAACATCAAAGGTAATCTGATAACATTAGTGGTAGGTACACTCAGGCACAAGGAATGTGTTGGAGTTAAAGGTTATATTTTGAAAAACATTATCCAAAACCCCTCACCTCAGCACTCAAAAGAAGTGCAATGACAGGATATTTCATATCCATTTATTACAGTCCAGGGAAGGAACAGAAGGAAATAGCATTTTCCTATTAGTCACCCCTCATTTAATTTCCTGGTTGGCCACCTAGATAGATCAAAACATGTCCAATGTTCATTCACTTGTGAGGGTCTGGCCAATCTGTGAGCCTCTTTTATCTCTGGCCAGTCCTTTCCCAGGAGGTCGAGTGACTTCCTCATTGTAACGTTCGTCGTCTGAAGATGAGGAATCATCGGACCAAAGCGCAGCGTGGTAAGTGTTAATGTTATTAATTTATTAAAACAGAACACTAAACAAAATAACAAAGAGAATGAACGAAACGAAACAGTTCTCTCTGGTACAGACACAAAGACAGAAAACAACAACCCACAAAACACAGGTGGGTGTCACGATCGTCAATGGGAGAGAGAGAGGACCAAGGCGCAGCGTGTGAAAAATACATCTTCTCTTTATTTCGAAGAAGAAAAAACTAAACAAAACAACAAATAGACGAACGTGAAGCTATCAAAACCTAAGTGCAAACATGCAACATAGACACAGACAATTACCCACAAATGCATGGTGCCTATGGCTGCCTTAAATATGGCTCCCAATCAGAGACAAATGAAAGACATCTGTCTCTGATTGAGAACCACTCAGGCAACCATAGACATACCTAGAAACATTCACTCAACCATAGACATACCTAGAAACATTCACTCAACACAAACTCATACACTAAACCCAACACCCCCTTTACCATATAACCACCCAAAACGACAAAACACAAACATTCCCCATGTCACACCCTGACCTAACTAAAATAATAAAGAAAACAAAGAATACTAAGGCCAGGGCGTGACAGTGGGAAAAAGGCTACATAAGTATGGTTCTCAATCAGAGACAACGATAGACAGCTGCCTCTGATTGAGAACTACACCCGGCCAAACACACAGAAATAGAAAACATAGAACACACAACATAGAATGCCCACCCCAACTCACGCCCTGACCAAACCAAATAGAGACATAAAAAGGATCTCTAAGGTCAGGGGGTGTGACACTCATGTGGCCAGGTGTGCGTCACAAATGGCATCTTATTCCCTCTGGACCCTGGTTAAAAGTAGTGCACTACATAGGCGATAGGGTGCCATGTGGGTCACACACCTGGAGTGTGGTTTCAGTCTGATCACCCACAGGCAGCCCAAGAAGCACAGTTATCCCACATTCCCCTGACTGTGCCATGGGATGTAGAGAGAGCGGGAGAGAGGCAGTTTCCCTGAGAGTGGTTGTCAGGGCACCGAGGAGGTGAGAAGGGGAAATATGCAGACTGGAAAAACTTATGGAAGGAAGGATTAATGGAGTCACACAGAGAGGGGGAATGAGAGAGAGAGAACATTTGAGAGAAAGAGAGGGAAATTGAGAAAGAGAGAGGAAGGGAGAGAGGGGGGGTAGACTGAGAGAGACAGATAGATTGAGAGTGAGAGCCACACAGACAGAGAGAAAGAGAGAGAGAGGGAGAGTGAGAGAGACAGAGAAATTGAGAGAAAGCCAACAGGTAGCCCAAGAAACAGACTCCCCATTCAACCTCCTCCAGTGCTCTCCAAATCAGTATGTTCTACACACGGGAGACTGTGCCTCACCCTGCCTGTCTGATTGTGTTTAGTACAGTACCTCTGTACAATACCACCAACCTCACCTCAGCCTGTCTCTTCCCATGTATGTCATCATTAGTGCTAGTCTGATAGAGCACTAATTGCTGCAACAATCAAATCAAGCTCGAGATCCGGAGCAGGGTCCTCCTGTGTCGAAGTCTCCACGCGGCTGCCACAGCTGCCCCAGGGGCACATGAGTCTGCTGTGACCAAGACCGGACCTAGACACAAAAGTAGTGCACTACATAGGGAATAGGGTTTGGGACACAGAGAGTGAGGGAGCAACTCCCTTCTCTGAGGGGCTAACCCCGTCTGGGGCCATAGAGGCTAGCTCTGGCCCCCTCTATCCTCCAGCTCACCCTGATACTCTGTTCAGAATACAATCCATGGGCAACTGGAGAATCAATTCAAGCTGCCAGAAAAAACAGACTGACTGGCTTACAGAGGGTCCAAGTGGAGCCATCAAAGTGTCGGGTCGGCAAGCAATCATGCATGCCCACATGTAAACAACTGGGTTCATCAAAACAGTTATTCACTTGTTATGCACAGTTACGCATAACCCACTGTCCATTAGCTAGCAGTACTAAAGCATGATGCAGCTTCTAAACAAACAACAACCGAATAAGAGCAGAATAACTTTCATATGCCAGAGTGCTTACAGCCTCAAACAAAAACAACAGGCAGCTTAGCGAGGGCTGTTTTGGCAGCGGTGTTGTTCCTGATTGTATCCCAGGGTGCGTCTCAAATTGCACCCTATTCCCTACATAGTGCACTACTTTTGACCAGGTTTTGTCCAGTGCCCTGGTTAAAAGTAGTGCACTATGTAGTGACTATGGTGCCATTTGGGACACACACCCATGTTGATCGAGCAGGCCTATACGTGAAACTGTTAGATAGAGCTGATTAATGAGGCTCTGTATGAATGAAAGGCCCCATCCATCAAACACAGCTGTACTGGGTTACTGCACAGCACAGTGGGCTGGACAGGAAGACAGGCAGTTCTGATCTAATGCACCATGTGCTGGACCAAAAACACTTTCATCTTGTTTACACTGTTCTACTTGCTGTGTAACGTAAAAACGATTTATTCATCATACTCACAGATCTTAGCTTGGCTGTAGTGCAATACATATGGCACAGTAGGTAATTGATGATATGCTCCTCGAAGAAAATGTTTGTTATCTGAGGTAAGATATGCATCTTGAGGTTTCTAGATTGTAATTCATTTCATGCAACTTTTCCCTTTGGGTTCCTATAATATTCCATGGGCCATGATGACAGTATAGAGTACAAACAGTAGGCTATCACTTCCTGAAAAAGTGAAGTGTACAAAACAAACACTGAGTACTAAATGTTGGTGAATTGCACACACCCAGACATGTGACAACAATCCCCATTGCTTCACTGTTAACACTTCTCAAAAAAGGAAGTTGTCTATGTTCATTGCGTAAGAGACAGTGGACATTACGTACAAGGAGGGTAGTATTACAGACAATAAAACACCCTTATCACAACGACAACGAGTTTGTTACTGAGTTTAATGATAACACAGTGACTCAATGAAATGTGATGTTGCTGTATTACTGTCGCTACAGAACATAACATTGTGTCCTCATGGGACATTTTAAAATGACTGAGGATTCCGGAATATGAGTCATGCCAACCAACCATGATGTGGTGATTTTATGTTATTGGCTACAGAAAATGTAATTGTGTCCTTATGGAACATTTTGAAATGTGACTGTGAATTCCAGCCATTCCAAACAACCGCGATGTGGTGATTTTACTTTATTGGCTACAGAACATAACATTGTGTCCATATGGAACATTTTGAAATGACTATGGATTCCGGAATTCCAGTCATGCCAACCAACCATGATGAGCCGGAGGAGAGAGGACATCCTGGTTACGCTGAAATCAAAGCAGAAACTTTTCCACTGAGCCAGGCTGATTTTCCACTGAGCCAGCCTGATTTTCCACTGAGCCAGGCTGATTTTCCACTGAGCCAGGCTGATTTTCCACTGAGCCAGGCTGATTTTGGATTGTGTCTCAAACATCTCTTCTTCCTCCAGAAGTATGCACTTGTTCACTTCCCATCACTGACTTTACAGGAAATTACTAGTATAAGACATATGGCGGAAACACCCTCTAGTCCATGCCTCCACTAATCCAATGCTTTTATATTTGTGGGAAGTAATGAATGAGTTCACACTTCAGGAGGAAGGAGATATTATTGGGAAGCACCTAAGGCGGTCATTGGTTCACCTGTAGCAGACACACAACTCTTACTGTGCATAGTACTACATATGCTTATTCTGAGATCCTGAAGTCATGGGTCATTTATGGTGTATTGTTGGTGATTTATATGGGTTACCGATTCATTCACCTCACCTGTAGAGGACACAAGCCACTCTTACTGTGGTAGATATGTTTATTCTGGTCATTAATCACACATGTGTTTTCTCTGTTAGTTTCATCTTGATGCCAATTCATTCACCTGTCCTCACCTGTGCTTAGGTACTGTAGTTGTGAGGCGTATAGCCTTGGCTACAGTCACTACCATCTGCACAGAAATGGTACATTCAGTGGTGTGATAAGACTCTTAGAAAAGGATCTGGCCCCTAGAAATAACCTGGACTTAGTCTCTCCCTTGTTCCCCTGACCGTGCCATGGAGGAAGAGAGGTAGAGAGAGAGGTAGAGAGAGGTAGAGAGAGGTAGAGAGAGAGAGAGAGAGAGAGAGAGAGAGAGAGAGAGAGAGAGAGAGAGAGAGAGAGAGAGAGAGAGCATCCCGTTCAGATGCAGGAGCCTCAGGGCTGGTAGCTAAAAGCCTGACTCATGCTATGCTGTGGGGATAATCATGCTCTGGAAATCTGCTCAGGAGATCATAACTAAATACATAGGCTACTCTACTCCTATTCGGAATGATGCACCTAAACAAGAACTACATTATGTTCTATTGAATAGATCCTACTGTACAACAGTGACGTCCTTCATAGGAGCACAGGACCCACAGGCTTTATGATGACATCCCTTAATGCGTCATTGAACCTCTTAAGTACTGCACTCATGCACTACTGATGATTAAACTTAGGGCTTTAGGTCGTACATCCAAATGTTACATTTAAAGCTTTAAGGCCTCACACT
Organism: Salvelinus fontinalis; assembly: GCF_029448725.1. Taxonomy (NCBI): domain Eukaryota; kingdom Metazoa; phylum Chordata; class Actinopteri; order Salmoniformes; family Salmonidae; genus Salvelinus; species Salvelinus fontinalis. The sequence goes on from NC_074696.1 coordinate 22,840,420, forward strand.
TGCCTTGACGCAATATTGAGACCCTCAAAATGTCTGTCCAACAGTTGGCCTGGATCCCATGCAAAACAAGCTGCCCCAGAGAGCTAGGACACTGGGTGAATGAAAATGGGAAGATCATGACCACACTTTGCATGGCCCATTGCATACAATGAGGGTGAAGTCGATCATTTGCTTTTAGGTTCATGTGTTAGGCATCTTTTGAGGGTCAGGTCAGGGCCTAAGGCTGCGTTTACACAGACAGCCTAATTCTGATATGTTGCCCAATTATTGTCAAGAGAGCTAATCTGGTTGGTTGAAATACCAATACCCTGGATTCCATGCAAAACAAGCTGCATGAATGAAAATGTCCAGATCCTGATTCCTGACCACACTTTGCATGGACCATTACACCCTTCGTGACCTGGGAGAATATCTTTCATTTCAGTGTGCTGAACAGGGGGTCAGTTGTAAAGGTTTAGCTATGTTCTAGTCAAGCAGCAGCCCAAGGCCTGGCTGGAGTGAGTCTTCATTATTCACAGATTACAACCTTCTAAGAGCCCAAACCCCAACAGATCTACCGGTAGGCTCAGCTGTACCTCTCAGGTTCTTTTTTTGTTTCTGGGTTCATTTTGGTGGCTGGCGATCCCCTGGAACAAAAGTATAGGTGTCCTATTCTATATATAGTGCACTACTTTTGACCAAAGCCCTATAGGCCCTGGTCAAAAGTAGTACACTTTAAAGGGACGCACCCGTATGTACGGACGGGACATGTAGTCATGTGGAGACACATACATGAATGTACACTCATGCACGGTATGCATGCACAATCAGGTGCAGTTTTTACTCAGAAGCATTAATACAAATAGCTGGTTCAGTAGCTTACAAACAAACTAATTGAGTTGACCCACTGGGCAAAGATCTCAGTTTAACATTGAGTTTAAATTTACCTTTGATTGAGTTGTCAACTAACATGAATTCAATGTGAAATCAACAAAAAAAATTGTTCATGTCATTGGATGTAGGTTTAAAGTCCGTGGAAAAAAGACTAATTTCTTTACGTTGATTACTTTTTGCAATCTAATCAGTTTTCCACCTTGATTCCACATTGAATTATTTTGTTGAAATGACATGGAAATACCGTTGATCCAACCAGTTTGTGCCCAGTGGGGAGAGTCCGTTGGTGTGTATCTCCTGTCCAGTCTATCCCCGACCGCATGACAGGGAGTGTGAAGCATGCGGACTCAACACAAAGACATCATTCACACTGGCCCTTACATAACCTTCAGATACAAAGCCTTTCATTTTGGGCTAGACACCATATCCTCTGTGTATTGTATCTTACAGCTAGGTAAAGGGCAGAAAGGTTGAACAGAACTATAACATAGTATTTCAAAACATTCTTTCCTAGAAGTCCATTATGACCCTTTCCACGTGGAAAAGTACCTATAAATACCTCTAACTCAGGTATTCCCCCAGGGGTTCGCACAATGCCGTCGGGAGTACGCCAAATAAACGTGTGATTTACATTTAAAACATAAATAAATAAATACATCTTCACATTTTCAAACAGTACATTTATATTTTTCAACGGGGCTATACATTTGGGTGAGGTTTTTTCTCACCTGAGTAGCCTCGTTTCACTGCCAAAAATAAAATTAAACCATCTAGTGTTCAGCGAAATAACAACACAATGTCAAATACAGGTAGCCTAGTCAAATAATTAACATCCAATCACATTAACCGTTACTCTCTCACGGGAATACCACTAACGGTCTGTAGCTTCTGCTCATGTTGGTATCTGTACTGATGGCGCAAAAGCCATGACAGGGACTGGTAACATGTGTGCAAGCAGTTGCTCCTGACGCCACTTGGGTACACTGCAGCATCCACCGAGAGGCTCTTGCTGCCAAGGGAATGCCTGACAGCTTGAAAGACATTTTGGACAATACAGTGAAAATGGTGAACTTTGTTAAAGCAAGGCCCCTGAACTCTAGTGTATTTTCTGCACTACGCAATGATATGGGCAGCGACCATGTAACGCTTTTACAACATTCAGAAGTGAGCTGGTTATCAAGGGGCAAGGTATTGAAACGTTTTTTTTTAATTGAGAGACGAGCATAAATGTTTCTTTACTGACCATTATTTTCACTTGTCTGACCGCTTGCATCCTGACGAATTTCTCACACGACTGGCCTGAATGATCTGAATCTAGGATTATAGGGACTCTCCACAAATATATTTAATGTGCAGGACAAAATTGAGGCTATGATTAAGAAGTTAGAGCTCTTCTCTGTCTGCATTAACAAGGACAACACACAGGTCTTTCCGTCATTGTATGATTTTTTTTGTGTGCAAATTAACTCAAACTTAAGGACAATGTCAAATGTGATATAGCGAAGCACCTGAGTGAGTTGGGTGCGCAATTACGCAGGTACTTTCCCAAAACGGATGACACAAACAACTGGATTCATTATCCCTCATTCACTCATGAGGGTCTGACTCTGCCTCCAGTCCACTTACCGATATCTGAACAAGAGAACCTCATCGAAATTGCAACAAGCGGTTCTGTGAAAATTGAAATTAAGACACTAATGCCCATTGCAACCACCTACCTACGTGATTCTCGGCCCTCACTAGCATGAAAACTAAATACAGCCACAGATTGTGTGTGGAAAATGATTTAAGACTGAGACTCTCTCCAATATAACAAAACATTGCAGAGTTATATGCATCCTTTCAAGCACACCCTTCTCATTAACCTGTGATGAGTTATTCACAATTCTCTATGAACAAATAAGGTTTTATATGTAAGATGGTTAAATAAAGAGCAAAATTATTTATTATTATTATATTATTATTTGTGCCCTGGTCATATAAGAGCTCTTTGTCACTTCCCATGAGCCAGGTTGTGACAAAAACTCACACTCATTCTTATGTTTAATAAATGTATCGTATAGTGTGTGTGTGGCAGGCTTACAATGACGGCAAAAAACAACATTTGAGAGTGCGCTGACCCTGGTGCTAGAGGGGGTATGCAGCTGGAGGTTGAATGTTTGAAGGGGTACGGGACTATAAAAAGTTTGGATACCACTGCTCTAACTGATTCTAAGAACCCCACCGCCTCCAACCTCCTCTGCTGACACAGACTAAGCTGTGTCACGGTGCCGTGAGAGAGACTACAGGAGTTAAATATTGTACTAGTACCCAGAACTCAGTTAGGTAGCTAGGTTACGCTGTCAGTGCTCTTAATCTGTTGTCCCAGTGGTTGCTGTGCCGTCATTAGGGCCAAGGCCAATCCTCTGTCTTCTACAAGCTTAATACCAGAATCTGACCTCTTCCTCACGAATCAGGATGATTAAGAGTCAATGGGAAGAACTTCCGGCCTTTAAGCAGAATATAAAATGCACTTGCACATCTGAGTTTCCTTGTTGCAGGTGTGTGGGCATCATCATTGATGTCTTCGAAGAAAAGAAAGACCTGCACATTGCTCTTGCCAGTATCATTACCATAAAGCAGAACCATTACTCCTCCAATACACACAGGTATCAGGCTGTTTGACTAGGTAATGACAAAGTCCTTTAGATGGGCGACTATTCAAACTTGAATAGTGACAGACTTGATTTGTCATTGCTGCTGATGTAATGCAAACAACAGACATACACATGAGGTCTAGTACACTATTAACATGAATCTGAGCAGATTTTCTTAAATGAAATTACACACAGAGAGACTGAATTAAATTATGGCCACGTGTAGGACTGCCACAGATGGGTACAATGCTTCTGAGAAGAGAAAAAATGTGGGTTTAATCGGATTGTTCTGTCCAGAGCTGTGCCGTTTCTATTGCTCTTCCAGTAGGGTTTGAGAAATGCTGTGTGTCACATTGAACTCCCTCCCTAGTTTTAAAAACACAGAGATCCTGAGCTCTGCAATGACACAGACGAGCCAGAAATGAATGACTAGTGTTTTCCTGCCAACACAGATGCAAGCGTTCAAGCTTGGTGGTCAACCTATCTGCATGCAGACCACGTCAACTGGAGAGACAGTCAGCATTTCAATAGACAAACAAAGCTGAAATTCATAGCCTGTCCTGTGATCATAAACGCTATGCCAATGACAGAGCTCTGTCTATGGGCTGTATTGTTGTTGTCTAATGATGTATTCTGAGTCATCCACCATGCTAGTCCTTTGTGTAAGGGGCTCTGTGAGACCACAGTCACCACCCACCATCAAAGCCGTTACTGCATCAGTTTCTAACTATCTATATTGTAGTGTAACAGACCAAGGGTTGGGGTCAGAATGCATGGTAAACTCTGTTTGAATTTGAATTGAAAAAAGGTCAAGAGGAAGTAGAAATGTAAATGGGCAGAAGGTGACCTAGCGGTTAAGAGCGTTGGTTCTAAACTCAAAGGTCGCTGGTTTGAATCCCTGAGCAGACAAGGTGAAAATCTGCCAATGTGTCCTTGAGCAAGACACTTAACCCTAATTGCTCCTGTAATTCGCCCTGGATAAGAGCTTCTATTAAATTACTAAAATTGTCATGTTTTGTCTTTGATCTTCATGTCTTGTCCCTGTGCTTCCCTCTGCTGGTCTTATTAGGTTCTTTCCCTCTTTCTATTCCTCTCTCTCCTCCTCCCTCTCTCCCTCCCCCGCTCTCTCTCTCTATCGTTCCGTTCCTGCTCCCAGCTGTTTCTCTTTCTCCTAACGACCTCATTTACTCTTTCACACCTGTCCCCTATTTTGCCCTCTGATTTGAGTCCCTATTTCTCCCTCTGTTTTCTGCTTCTGTCTTTGTCGGATTCTTGTTTGATGTTTGCTGTTCTGTGTCCTTGTTCCGCCCTATCGTGTTTTTGCCTTCATCAGATGCTGCGTGTGAGCAGGTGTCTAGTGGTCGCGTCTCCAGTCGTTCATCTCTACTGACGAGAGGATTTCAGTTTTCCTGTTTTGTTTTTACCTTAGATATATCAGGAGTATCGTTTTTTGTCTAAGACTGGAATAAAGACTCTGTTTCTATTTCGTCGCTTTTGGGTCCTCCTTCATCAGCATAACAGAAGAATCCGACCAAGAATGGACCCAGCGACTACGGATTCTCTCTACACTACCGTCAAGTTCCAGGGAGCAATGCTCGGCAGACACGAGCAGGAATTGTCTGCTGCTCGTCAGGCCGTTGAGACCCTGGCCGCTCAGGTTTCCGATCTCTCAGGACAGTTTCAGAGTCTTCGTCTCGTACCACAAGCTACTTCCTGGTCTTCCGAGTCTCCGGAACCCAGGGTTAATAATCCACCATGCTACTCTGGACAGCCCACTGAGTGTCGCTCCTTTCTCACCCAGTGTGATATTGTGTTCTCTCTCCAGCCCAACACATACTCTGGAGAGAGAGCTCGGATCGCTTACGTCATATCACTCCTTACTGGGCGGGCTCGGGAGTGGGGCACAGCTATCTGGGAGGCAAGGGCTGAGTGTTCTGACGTTTATCAGAACTTTAAGGAGGAGATGATACGGGTCTTTGATCGTTCAGTTTTTGGGAAGGAGGCTTCCAGGGGTCTGGCTTCCCTATGTCAAGGTGATCGATCCATAACGGATTACTCTATAGAGTTTCGTACTCTTGCTGCATCCAGTGACTGGAACGAGCCGGCGTTGCTCGCTCGTTTTCTGGAGGGACTCCACGCTGAGGTTAAGGATGAGATTCTCTCCCGGGAGGTTCCTTCCAGCGTGGACTCGTTGATTGCACTCGCCATCCGCATAGAACGACGGGTAGATCTTCGTCACCGAGCTCGGGGAAGAGAGCTCGCGTCAGCGGGGCTTCCCTTCTCCGCATCTCGACCATCTCCTTCCATCGGCTCAGAGACTGAGCCCATGCAGCTGGGAGGTGTTCACATCTCGACTAAGGAGAGGGAACGGAGAATCACCAACCGCCTTTGCTTCTATTGCGGTTCTGCTGGACATTTTGTCATGTCATGTCCAGTTAAAGGTCAGAGATCATCAGTAAGCGGAGGGCTACTGGTGAGCGCTACTACTCAGGTCTCTCCATCAAGTTCCTGTACTACCTTGTCGGTCCATCTACGCTGGACCGGGTCGGCTGCTTCCTGCAGTGCCTTGATAGACTCTGGGGCTGAGGGTTGTTTTATGGACGAAGCATGGGCTCGGAAACATGACATTCCTCTCAGAGAGTTAGGGAGGATCACACCCATGTTCGCCTTAGATGGTAGTTCTCTCCCCAGTATCAGATATGAGACACTACCTTTAACCCTCACAGTATCTGGTAACCACAGTGAGACCATTTCTTTTTTGATTTTTTGTTCACCTGTTACACCTGTTGTTTTGGGTCATCCCTGGCTAGTATGTCATAATCCTTCTATTAATTGGTCTAGTAATTCTATCCTATCCTGGAACGTTTCTTGTCATGTGAAGTGTTTAATGTCTGCTATTCCTCCTGTTTCTTCTGTCCCCTCTACTCAGGAGGAGCCTGGTGATGTGACAGGAGTGCCGGAGGAACATCATGATCTGCGCACGGTCTTCAGTCGGTCCAGAGCCAACTCTCTTCCTCCTCACCGGTCGTATGATTGTTGTATTGATCTCCATCCGGGGACCACTTCTCCTCGGGGTAGATTATTCTCTCTGTCGGCTTCCGAACGTAAGGCTCTCGATGATTATCTGTCTGCTGAAGGCATTCAGATGGATCCCGCTAAGGTCCAGGATGTCAGCGATTGGCCTGTTCCTAAGTCACGTGTCGAGTTACAGCGCTTTCTCGGTTTCGCTAATTTCTATCGGCGTTTCATTCGTAATTTCGGTCAAGTGGCTGCTCCTCTCACAGCTCTGACTTCTGTCAAGTCTTGCTTTAAGTGGTCTGGTTCCGCCCAGGGAGCTTTTGATCTCCTCAAGAAGCGTGTTACATCCGCCCCTATCCTTGTTACTCCTGACGTCACTAAACAATTCATTGTCGAGGTTGACGCTTCAGAGGTGGGCGTGGGAGCCATTCTGTCCCAGCGCTTCCAGTCTGACGATAAGGTCCATTCCTGCGCTTACTTTTCTCATCGATTGTCGCCATCGGAACCCGAGGGGATTCTCCCTGAAGGGCGTGTTGTCGGGTTGACTGTCTGGGGAATTGAGAGACAGGTAAAGCAAGCACTCACTCACACTGCGTCGCCGCGCGCTTGTCCTAGTAACCTTCTGTTCGTTCCTGTCTCTATTCGTCTGGCTGTTCTTCAGTGGGCTCATTCTGCCAAGTTAGCTGGTCACCCCGGCGTTCGGGGTACGCTTGCTTCTATTCGCCAGCGGTTTTGGTGGCCTACTCAGGAGCGGGACACGCGCCGTTTCGTGGCTGCTTGTCCGGACTGCGCACAGACTAAGTCAGGTAACTCTCCTCATGCCGGTCGTCTTAGACCGCTTCCCATTCCTTCTCGACCATGGTCTCAGATCGCCTTAGACTTTAGTACCGGTCTGCCTTCGTCTGCGGGGAGGACTGTGAGAGCCGCCAATAAACGTAGGATTAAGAGTCCTAGGTATTGTCGCGGTCAGAGAGTGTGGCTTTCCACTCGTAACCTTTCCTTTACGACAGCTTCTCGCAAGTTGACTCCGCGGTTCATTGGTCCGTTTCGTGTCTCTCAGGTCGTTAATCCAGTCGCTGTGCGACTGCTTCTTCCGCGACATCTTCGTCGCGTCCACCCTGTCTTCCATGTCTCTTGTGTCAAGCCTTTTCTTCGCGCCCCCGTTCGTCTTCCCTCCCCCCCTCCCGTCCTTGTCGAGGGCGCACCTATTTACAAGGAACGGAGGATCATGGACATGCGTTCTCAGGGACGTGGTCAACAGTACTTAGTGGATGGGGAGGGTTTCGGTCCTGAGGAGAGGAGTTGGGTTCCATCTCGGGACGTGCTGGACCGTTCGTTGATTGATGATTTCCTTCGTCGCCGCCAGGGTTCCTCCTCGAGTGCGCCAGGAGGCGCTTGGTGAGTGGGGGGGTACTGTCATGTTTTGTCTTTGATCTTCATGTCTTGTCCCTGTGCTTCCCTCTGCTGGTCTTATTAGGTTCTTTCCCTCTTTCTATTCCTCTCTCTCCTCCTCCCTCTCTCCCTCCCCCGCTCTCTCTCTCTATCGTTCCGTTCCTGCTCCCAGCTGTTTCTCTTTCTCCTAACGACCTCATTTACTCTTTCACACCTGTCCCCTATTTTGCCCTCTGATTTGAGTCCCTATTTCTCCCTCTGTTTTCTGCTTCTGTCTTTGTCGGATTCTTGTTTGATGTTTGCTGTTCTGTGTCCTTGTTCCGCCCTATCGTGTTTTTGCCTTCATCAGATGCTGCGTGTGAGCAGGTGTCTAGTGGTCGCGTCTCCAGTCGTTCATCTCTACTGACGAGAGGATTTCAGTTTTCCTGTTTTGTTTTTACCTTAGATATATCAGGAGTATCGTTTTTTGTCTAAGACTGGAATAAAGACTCTGTTTCTATTTCGTCGCTTTTGGGTCCTCCTTCATCAGCATAACAAAAATAGGAAAGACAGGATATTATATACAGTTCTAATCATACTACATATGAATGACTTATTTTACACATAGGAAGATGAGATATGTAGACTTACTGTATGCTACACAGACATTGAGATTGTTCTGGATGGACTGTGTTGCTGAAACGGTAACTGTGTAGATTGTGACCAAACAGACACCTTGAGCAGTCCTCCGCTGTCCCCTAGTGGGGAACGTATCACTTTCCACTATGAATCAACAACAAAAATGCCTATTGAGTTTGCTCTAAATGTATGTTTGTTGTGAATACATTCTGAAATCAATACAGAATAAACACCCAGCTATTCAAAAGACCAAGTGCATATTAATGCAAGAACAGCTCAAATAAGCATAGTCCATCATTACAACAGTCCATCATTACTTTAAGACAGGAAGGTCCAGAGTACAGCTTTTCTCGTATTAATATGGGCTTGGTCTTTTACCAAATAGGGCTATCTTCTGTATACCAACCCTATCTTGTCACAACACAACTAATTGGCTCGAACGCATTATCAAGGCACACCTGTTAATTGAAATGCATTCCAGATGACTACCTCATGAAGCTGGTTGAGAGAATGCCAAGAGTCTGCAAAGCTGTCAAGGCAAAGGGTGACTACTTTGAAGAATCGCAAATATAAAATATAATTTGATTTATTTAAGACTTTTTTGGTTACTACATGATTCCATGTGTTATTTCATAGTTTTGATGTCTTCACTATTATTCTACAATGTAGAAAATAGCAAAAATAAAGAAAATCTCTGGAATGAGTAGGTGTGTCCAAACTATTGACTGGTAATGTATGTAATTGATTGACACCTTGATAAAAGTGAAGAGTCAGGCCACGTGGATTTCTTACAACAGAGAAAGGTACGTCATCAAAGCTGTAGGCATCTTTATAAACATATTTTTTATTAACTGCTCCTTAATGTTGTGAGTTGTTGTGCTATTTTGTATTTTTGAGAATATATTACATGGTGTAAAGTAATATTAATGTGGGTTTGATGTTTGAGAACGCTGACTCACCGCAAATCTTTAGTTGCTGCACATGCACACATGTGAGCCGACAGGAAACTGTAACTATGGAGTAATGTGTTGAAGAAATGGAATAGGTGGAGGTAAAAGCAGTCATTCAGTCAAAGCCAGCAAAATGTTAAAATGTACTTTACAATTTTAGGAAAACTCAGTATCTATCAAACAAATCTACCTGCCGCCAAATCCTCAGAATTGTATGTGCATGTGCTGTGAGATGGGCTGGGAATAAGGTCACGAGGTTACCCATCTTCAGTTCAGTGAAAGTTTACGGCAATGTTAACGTTTCATTATGCAGACCACTCAGCAAGGCTTGGCCTGTCGTGGCTCTGTCCTTTCCAGTAGTGTCTGCTAGAGAGAACTGGGATGGTTTGAGGCTCTGTGTCTCCACCGTGGTTATAGGTAGCCTAAACCTTAATTATAAGGTTATTGTAGAAGGTCAACTATATTTAAACCACCCTATATTACACAGTGCATTCGTAAAGTATTCACACCTCTTCCCTTTTCCCACATTTTGTTACGTTACAGCCTTATTCTAAAATATATATATATATTTTTTAAATGACCTCATGAATCTACACACAACATCCCATAAAGACAAAGCAAAAACTGGTTATTGGAAAAGTTTTCACATTTATTAAAAATTAAAAACAGAAATACCTTATTTCCATAAGGTATTCAGACCCTTTGCTTTGAGACTCCATTGATCATCCGTGAGATGTTTCTATAACTTGACTGGAGTCCATATGTGGTAAATTTAATTGATTGGACATGATCTGGAAAGGCACATACCTGTCTATATAAGGTCCCACAGTTGACTGTGCATGTCAGAGCAAAAACCAAACCATGAGGTCAAAGGAATTGTGCATAGAGTTCCGAGATCAGATTGTGTCGAGACACAGATCTGGGGAAAGGTACCCGTACCCAAACATTTCTGCAGCATTGAAGGTCCCCAAGAACACAGTTGCCTCCATCATTCTTAAATTGAAGAAGTTTGGAACCACCAAGACCTCCTAGAGCTGGCCGCCCGGCCAAACTGAGCAATCGGGGAAGAAGGGTCTTAGTCAGGGAGGTGACCAAGAAACCGATAGTGACTCTGTCAGAGCTCCAGAGTTCCTCGGTGGAGATGGGAGAACCTTCCAGAAGGACAACCATCTCTGCAGCACTCCACCAATCAGGCCTTTATGGTAGAGTGGCCAGACGGAAGCCTGCTGGAGGTCATTTTGTAGGGCGCTGGCAGTGCACCTCCTTGCACAAAGGCGGAGGTAGCGGTCCTGCTGCTGGGTTGTTGCCCTCCTACGGCCTCCTCCACGTCTCCTGATGTACTGGTCTGTCTCCTGGTAGCGCCTCCATGCTCTGGACACTACGCTGACAGACACAGCAAACCTTTTTGCCACAGCTCGCATTGATGTGCCATCCTGGATGAACTGCACTACCTGAGCCACTTGTGTGGGTTGTAGACTCCGTCTCATGCTACCACTAGAGTGAGAGCACCGCCAGCATTCAAAAGTGACCAAAACATCAGCCAGGAAGCATAGGAACTGAGAAGTGGTCTGTGGTCACCACCTGCAGAATCACTCCTTTTTTGGGGGTGTCTTGCTAATTGCCTATAATTTCCACCTTTTGTCTATTCCATTTGCACAACAGCATGTGAAATTTATTGTCAATCAGTGTTGCTTCCTACGTGGACAGTTTGATTTCACAGAAGTGTGATTGACTTGGAGTTACATTGTGTTGTTTAAGTGTTCCCTTCATTTTTTTGAGCAGTGTATATTCACCTAGATAACCCACCCTAGTCACACCCTGACCTAACCAACATAGAGAATAAAAAGCTATCTATGGTCAGGGCGTGACAGAAGGTGCTTCAACAAAGTACTGTATAAAGGGTCTGAATACTTATGTAAATGTGATATTTCAGTAGTTTTTTTATTTACTTTTTGCAAAAATGTCTAAAACCTGTTTTTGCTTTGTCACTATGGGGTATTGTGTGTAGATTGATGAGAAAAAAATAACAATTTAATCAATTTTATAATAAGGCTGTAACGTAACAACATTTTTAAAAAGTCAAGAGGTCTGAATACTTTCCCAATGCACTGTAATTGGTTGGTTTGAGGCCAATCAAAGTAATAACACATACAGTTGAAGTCGGAAGTTTACATACACCTTAGCCAAATACATTTAAACTAAATTTTTCACAACTCCTGACATTTAATCGTCATAAAAAAATCAGTGTCTTAGATCAGTTAGGATCATCACTTTATTTTAAGAATGTGAAATGTCAGAATAATAGTAGGGATAATGATGTATTTCAGCTTTTATTTCTTTCATCACATTACCAGTGGGTCAGAAGTTTACATACACTCAATTAGTATTTGCTAGCATTGCCTTTAAATTGTTTGACTTGGGTCAAACATTTTGGGTAGCCTTCCACAAGCTTCCCACAATAAGTTGGGTGAATTTTGGCCCATCACTCCTGACAGAGCTGGTGTAACTGAGTCAGGTTTGTAGGCCTCCTTGCTTCCACACGCTTTTTCAGTTTTGCCTTCAAATTTTCTACGATTGAGGTCAGGGCTTTGTGATGGCCACTTTGCTGTTGTTCTGAGATTGATTTGCACTTTTCGCACCAACTTACGTTCATCTCTAGGAGACAGAACGCGTCTCCTTCCTGAGTGGTATGACGGCTGCGTGGTCCCATGGTGTTTATACTCGTGTACTATTGTTTGTACAGACGAACGTTGTACCTTCAGGCGTTTGGAAATTGCTCCCAAGGATGAACCAGACATGTGGAGGTCTACAAATATTTTTATGAGTTCTTGGCTGATTTCTTTTGATTTTCCCATGATGTCAAGCAAAGAGGCACTGAGTTTGAAGGTAGGCCTTGAAACACATCCACAGGTACACCTCCAATTGACTCAAATCATGTCAATTAGCCTATCAGAAGCGTCTAAAACCATTACATCATTTTCTGGAATTTTCCAAGCTGTTTAAAGGCACAGTCAACTTAGTGTATGTAAACTTCTGACACTGGAATTGTAATACAGTGAATTATAAGTGAAATAATCTGTCTGTAAACAATTGTTGGAAAAATGACTTGTGTCATGCACAAAGTAGATGTCCTAACCTACTTGCCAAAACTATAGTTTGGCAACAAGAAATTTGTGGAGTTGTTGAAAAACGAGTTTTAATGACTCCATGCTAAGTATATGTAAACTTCCGACTTCAACTGTAGATTTTCTACTGATATTGTATCATTAAAGACAGTGTGATAGGATTCTATCTTTCTAAATATATAAACTTTCTCGCTTTTGAGTTAAGTCAATCCTAGGACCTCAAACTTGTTAATGGTCAAATGAAATCAAATAGTAATCAGTGATGAAAAAACATCTAATTGTGTGGCTACATTGTTGACTTGATACCATAACTGAAAAGGTCATTTTTTTAAAGCCTCAGAATGTTTAAATAATTATATTACCGTAGGCTTCTCTTGCTTTTCATTATCTGGTAAAACAATATTATATCAATAACACGCAAGCTGTTCAGCAAGGCTTGCTCTGTTGTGGCTCTGAATTGAGATGGTTTGAGGCCCTGCAGTGTCTCCACGCCTAAGTTAGCTAAACCTCAGACATGCTTACACTTAACATGTATCATTGAAGACTATAATAGTCTTTGTATCAATTGTATCAAATCACTATTTGTTTAAAACCCCTAAAACAGGACTGTCTTTGACTTGGTATAATTTGGGCTTCTTGTTTTATTCTTGTACAAATATCCTTCCCAGGAGTTTGGGAGGTAGCCTAGAGGTTAGAGAATTGGACCTAAAACCAAAGGGTTGCTGGTTTGAATCTCGAGTTGGGTGCTAAAAAGTGTTCTGAATTGGTAACTGGCTGCTTGTTTCAGGTGAACTGTTGTGCTTGTGAGCAAGGCACTTATACCCTGACAACATTTGATGTAAAAAGGGCTTTGTAAATACAATTTCATTCAAATGGTGCATATGAACTAGCCAACTAGTGCACTAGTATGCCTCATTTAATCAGGGGTCACCAGCCTTTGACAATTTTGATTTGTTTTGGAATCGACAGGATCTTTTCAAGCAAGATGTAATCCAGCCGAACAAACATGGATCTTGGATACTCTCATCCGATTTTGTCCCATTCAGTTGAACTTCCTTGTTGGTTGATATGGGAAGCTCAGCTTCTTGGATAACCCCATGATTGACATTTGGGTCCAAGACACCAACCCAACAACTTGTACTTGTACAACTTGTACTCAAATAATCAAGAAAAAAACAAAATGAAAAAAACTAAATGTGAATACAAATACAGTTGTTATAAACCATTTATTGTCTTGTCACCGCTCAATGTGTTGAAGGTATGTAAGAAGATGAACCTTGAGTAGACCAATGTACACCTTGCCCTCAGATGGTTGATATAGGCCTACCTGCAGTCTCTTCAACAAAGCTGGATATACTGTATCATTATACCATTTCAAACAGATATTACGATAGTTATTGGTCTCGGTTTATATTTAAAACAGCTTTGAGTGCATTAAACTGCATTGACATGATTCCAACAATGAGAGAATTCGTTTGACAATGTATTATTACAAGGGGTTCAGTACACTACAGAACCCCTGTGAGTAGAAGCATAGTATTTAGTCAAGCAGCGCCCCATAGTGGCCATCGTGAGAAATATGCGCTCCTTTCACTTTCGGTTTTCTCGAAATGCCTAGTGACGAACTTTATTTTGAACGAACGACTACATTAGATAGATAGGTAAGTTTAGGTTCGAATTACACAATTTTTAGGAAAAGGAAAACACAAGACGTTCTGTAAAATGCAAAACTTGCGTCAGTATCTTTGCTATGTGTTTTCTTAGAGGAAAAATGGGTGGAAAATGAGTGGGAAACTTTGACAGGGATTAAAACAACATTGCCAAACAAATAACATTGATTAGGAGAACTTCTTCGTTAACTGACATATCCATAAACAGTTAATTTAATGTAAGAATATATTGCGTTCAATTAAATATTTCGTACTGTCAAAATGCTTACTTTCAGTAACTTTCAGGTTTTCACCTTACATGGCCTTTATTTGCATGACCTGGTCTTTATCTCCATTACTTGCATGATGTGGTTTCAACTTCGGTCACGTTGCTCATCTCTTTCTCCAGTGTTGACAGAATTTCACAATGGAGGGTATAGTCGTGGAGGTTCTTGGCGTCCCCAATATCCTTGCCTCTGATAGAATGGTTGACAAGCTCACTATACACTTCCTGCGACCACGGAACGGTGGAGGAGAGGTGCAGAGAGTGCTGTTTCCATCTGATAGCCCGGGACAGGCCTTTGTCATATTTGAGGAACCAGAAGGTAGGCGGTCTACTGTAACTGATGGCAGGGTAACTTACATATATTCAGTGGCTGAACTAGACATGAAGGGGATCAGGGACAAAAATGTATGCAATGAATATATGTCACAATATTAGTATGTGTTAAAGTAGGCTACTCTTTCCCCCTGAATTTATTGATACATAAAACCACCACAAATACTTGATAATTTCTTTAACCTACCCTCTCTCTTTTGCAGTGGCTGCCCATGTCTCGCGGTTGACCCATGTGTTGAAGGTGGACCAACAACAATTTTGTCTCAAAGTCAGAATAGTTGACAGGCCTGAGGTAGGGAAAAGCCCCCGTCCCTTGTATTACATATCATATTGTCATATTGTTCAAGTGTAATTAAATTCTAATGTTTATCTTGTTTTGTTTTATTTGTGTGTGTATCACAGGTGGACATGCCAGTCAAGGCAACTCTGGATGTGAGTATGTTCCCCAATGACAGAGAGGTGCGGCGACTCCTAGACATCCATGGCTTTAAGGTGAACGAGCTTCAACATGGTCAGCTGCTTGTCCAGGGCTCCTTTCTGAAGCTCAGAGCAGTGAAGGCCCAACTGCAGCAGCTCCTACACCAAGACAACCAGCCCCAATACAACCCTTCCACACCCAGCCTCAGTGGCCATGCCTCTGGGACCTACAAAGCCTCCACCAGGATGCACCACATCAATAGCACCGCAATGCATGCTGGTAACATGAGTCCTATGTATGCTGGGAGCAGGAGTCCTATTTCAGTCAATGGAGAGCGGTTTGCACATGTCCTACAGTCTTCTTCCCCTACCAACTATTCACGGGACTCAGGGTCACCTTGTAGCCTCTCCAGCCCCCCGAGTGGCAACCCATCTCCCAGTCTTCTGGCACCAGGGTATGGAGCCAACGTGACCCACAGGAGGAACACATCTCCCAGCAGGTCTCGCAGTGTGGTCTCCTTCCTAATGGACGCAGATGTGCTCCGATATGCCCAGTGCTTCAGGATAAAGGACATTGATACAATTCTTGGAAGCAACAACATTCAAATGAATGTGCAGCCTAGTGAATGTTCCGATATCAGTTCTGTTAGCCTCGAGGGGAAGAACCCAAAGAGTACTATGGAAAAGCTGCAAGACTATCTCACTACACTCAACTCAACACTACGCACCCAAGAAATCCCACTGGGAACAATCGATCACAACGGGCAGGTTAGAATTAGTAAACTGATTCAGAAGTATAATAGTGTTTATCCTACTGTCCTCGTCGATCAGGTCGGAGATATTCTCCGCCTTGTAGGGCCTTCCAGGGACAGTTATGACATGATGCAGATTCTCTTGGGAAAACCCCTAGAACTTCCACCAGCCGGGCGAACAGGGAGGGCACTGGACAGGGGCTCAAGGGAAAGGAGAAGCCGTTCTCTATCGAGTCTGCCTGTCCCTGTGTCTGCTGCTGTACCAGATTACTCCCCCTCAAAGTACCAGGGTGACTCTGGGCATGGAAGGACTGTACAGAGGGCTGGAAGCCCAGTACCCTATACATCCACCCCCAGTCACAGGGGAAGAAGTCACTCTGATTCACAGGAGAAAGTAAAGGAGCAGAGAGTAACACAGAGGGACGTCTCGAGGCGAGGAAGGGAGGATGATATGGTAGGGCCCTCTGCTGGAGCTCAGATGCCAGTGACGAAAAAGAAGTCATTACTTACCAAAATTCCTACAAACAAAGCAGGTTGGAAGGATATGCTATCAGGGAAAAAAAAGAAAAAGCCATAACAAGTCACTAGTTTAGATTCTGACACCTATAATACAATTGGCTTTAGCTGTTTATTTCTTGAATATGTTATATGTCATGTGGGGCAAAATGTTCAGTACACTTTGGCTTAGGCAAATTGATTGACAGATTCTAATATGTTCTTTCTTATGGTCTGATTTTAAACTATTATTGTAAATAAATGTGGTTGATTTTCTTTATATTTATTGAGGGTTCAAGAGTATGACAAATGTATTATATTTGTAAATCTTTTTTTGTTGCTGTGATATTTGTTGTTATTTTCATTGTGTTTGAGACTAAACCACTATCGAAAGGTTTTGTACAAAATATGCAAATGAAAATGCAATTCGTTTCTGGAGTAGACTTTCAATGTAGCCTAATGATTAATCATAATCTCTCTGTGTTGATTATTTGGAACAATTTGCCTATTCTGGGATGATCTCATTCAATCACTTGTGGAAACTGTCATGGAATGTGTTCATTTAAATTCTTCACATAGATTAAAATCAACATATTCTCACTTTAGAATTGTCGTTGACTCCACATTCCACTTAATTCTGTTACTATGTCAGTCTGCCTCTATGCTTTTGCCTTAGTATCTGGTTGTGTGCTTCTTGTCAGACTGATTCTGAGTGTGTAACTTCTGGACTCAGAGTGTCATGTTGTGTGATGATGGAGCCAGAAGCAGATGAGAGAGGAAGTGCTCACAGAGGAAGCCCCCCCCCCCCCTCTCTACACAGGATGTGAGGCGGCCCCACGCAGTCGACATGACAGAACACAAGGCACACTGACAGAGGAAGTGCTGATCAGAGATAAGCAGGTTAGGAGGGGGTGAGTGGTAGTGCAGTCTATGGAATGATACTTATGATGTAATGGGGCATGTTCTTAATATTATGAAAAAACATTAAGAACACCTTCCTAATATTGACTTGCAACTCCCCTTTTGCCCTCAGAACAGCTTCAATTCGTTGGGCGTGGACTGCAAGGTGTCGAAAGCGTTCCACAGGGATTCTGGCCCATGTTGACTCCTGCAGTGTTGCAGTTCTTGACACACATACAAAATCCATGTCTCAATTGTCTCGAGGCATAAAAATCTTTAACCTGTCCCCCCCTTCATCTACACTGATTGAAGTGGTTTTAACAAGTGACGTCAATAAGGGATCATACTGTAGGGTTCACCTGGATAATCATAATGTTTTGTACACTCAGACAATTCAGTTTTTTCCCCCCAATTATTGGCAAAAGAGCTAATCTGATTGTTAAAAAATACTGTTAGTGGAAAAATAGAATGAGGCTGCCTTTGTAAACGCAGCTTTAGAGAAGCAAAAACCACTCCTAGCCAATGAGTGCTATGAGGTTTTATGTTGAGGTCCATTACCTCATCATACACTGTTTCCCAAACAACGTTGGTTCACACGTTGTAGAAAAACAAATGACTCATCTTCAAATGTAAGATGTTGACTAAGGCTGCTACTCAGAGGCTGACAGAAGTACACTGACTGAAATGTCAGAAAATTGATTTGTTTGTTATCTACATTTTATTATTTGGCAGTATTGACAAAGACTGAATCCCTCTTTGTCCTCTCATACACTGATGCCACCCCCACACAATGTATCACCATCCTTTTCCAGAGGTTGGTAGAAGACTGCTCTTTCTACGTTCTGACTCATGTCTGGAGACAGATTACCTGTTCTGCATTGGGAAATACCATACTGTTGAAACAGAGTGGAAATCTTGGTCTTAAATGGATGGTTGTCTACACAGGAATCGGTCAATCCCGCAATTTTTACAGAAATAATTTGCCTTCAATTATGATGTGGTTTAATGTCTGATAAGGATGAGCCTGATGTCTAGCTCATGACAAACCCCAGGGATGCTGCTGTGGAGTCAGAAGCAGGAAATGCCCTGATCCTTCCCAGGAGATAAGGGAACGTTGTTCCCAAATTTACAGCAGCTTTACAGGATGAATTGTACATGGTTGGCAGTGGAGAGAGCCTATGTGTCTGTTCTGTTTTTATTTTCTGTCAAATATGTGAAGTCTTAACTGAAAAAAAGAGGCATGCAAAGGGAGAGGCTGAAAGACAGAGAGAGTGAGAGAGCTCGAAAGATGGAGATGCATGCAAAGGATGGCGGAAAGAGAGAAAGCAACAGTGAGAGGGAGAGCCTGAGAGAGATTCTGCAATGGTTCACTCACTGTGGTCTGTCTCCCACGGAAACAAGGAGGTCTGGAGGCCTGTGGCAGGAAGAGGAGGATGCAGAAGTGCTGTATGTATTTAATGATAGCTCTTCTCTGTCCCGTTATGTATATTATATATACCCGCAACAAACACAACACACACACTCACTCTCCCACTGGGCACAGACATCAACTAAACATCTATTCCATGTTGGTTCAATGTAACAATGTTGATTCAACCAGTGTGTGCCTCCAGCTCTCTCACTCTCTCTCTCTCTCTCTCACACACACACACACACACGCATGCACACACACACACACACACACACACACACACACACACACACACACACACACACACACACACACACACACACACACACACACACACACACACACACACACACACACACACACACACACACACAAACTCACATACACACACCACTGAGAGGATGACGTGCTGCAGCATGCCGACCACAGCCCCCAGTGACTTGACTAAGCAGCACACCATCCCAGAATCCACCACACTACAAAAGAACAGACTTACGCCACACCCACAGCACGCCACCGGGCCCCAGCAGCACTAGTCTGCCTGCCTTCACTTCTCTCTCTTCTCTCTTCAGTCCTTGTTCGTTCCTTCCTCTCTGTTTATCTGTCTGTCCGTTAGGATGGCGGAGCTGGAGGGTCTGGAGTTTGGGAAGTCGGATTTTGTCCTTCTGGATGAGGTGAACATGGAGCAGTTTATGGAGAATCTGAAGTTAAGGTAAGTCCTGATTGTAGAGTCTCCTCTGGAAGAGATGAGGTAGAGGGGAGGAGAAAGCAGCTGTCTGTAACACAGGGATGGAGATGAAGCTGTCATGGGGACACCTACGGATGACTTTGTGGGCCCTTAAATCTTGTAGATGTATCTGTTATCTCAAACTGTCTGGTTGTGTGCTTGTAGGGTTGTGATGTCACAGCTTGATATTTGAGAGCTCTGTTGTCAGAGAGTGTGTACTCATCAGCCTCACAACAATGGCAACTTTTCAGGGCCTCTCTTATAGGAGTGTTATAAACTCTTTGTTTGTACGAGAACCACGGTGAAGAAGTTGACTTGTAGAGAACGTGAGAGAGAGACAGGAAAAGGAGAAGGATGAGTCATTTCTGGTTTGACTTTCCCGCCCACCTTCAGTGGTTGCGATATGAACTTGTGTGTCCAGCTAGTTGCTATCACCATAGAAACGGTCACATAAATAGATGCATTGTAAGTCAAGAATACGTCATCAACCCATTGGTCAAGACCTGAGTCTAAACTCGTTTTGTTTGACTTCACACTTACGGGAACTACTTTCCTGTAAAAGCCCACCCTTTCTGATTGGTTTTCTCAGTGACGTATTCTGTTGAGTTTAAGTGAATCAGGTGACCTTTTTTTCCTCTATTTTGGGTGTGGTGTGACTGACTGCATCTGCTGTTAAATTCACCCTTCTCAGCATCTCTCCATTCCAACATTTGTCAGACAGCACAGCTCTCTCTCTCTCTCGCTTTTATCTCTCAAGTTTGGTAACGTCGTGACATGCCCTTCTCTTGAGACAGTATTGAGAAACCACATAGCACCACATCTTTAGAATCCAGTGGAAGCCTAGGAGTTAGAGTAGAATATCACTCAAGAATTTACAGTGGTCAAACATGTCAATTATTTATTTTGTAGATCTTATACAGCTCACAGATTCTTAGCAAATGGACACTAGTTTCATATCACTTTTCTCATCATAGTCCACAGGTGCATTTGAGATGGCATCCTATTCCCTTTCCTATATTGTGGGTCAAAATTAGTGCACTTTAGGGAATAAATAGGAAATAGGATCCCGTTTCACATGTAGCCCATGTGTTTTAGTCAGGCCTTTGCCCTAGAAGGTAAGCTAGGTAATGCATGCAACAATTCTTATTCCTTGAAGCTCCCATTCATTTGATCATGCACTGCCTGACCAGACTTGCCCCATGGCAATGTCTGGAGAAACATTCAGGGCCACTTGATGTTAGATAGGAATTTATAAAATAAAGCTTTCCTGTAATATTGCCCATCAAGATATTTTTAGGATCAGTCATTGTCACTTCCTGGTCTTAGTATAATCTAATATACACTGTAAATTACTGTTTGTGCCCATGTTTGTATCACAGGTTGTGACATTTACAGTATTTTTGGTTTAGAAGCAAATAGAGCTGATTAATGATTTCATGCATATTGTATTTTTACACATAGAAAGAGACAATTCTGTGTAATTTCAGCAGAATAGGTGCCACAACAAGTCAAACCAATACCCAGGAAGGTAAAACAAGGTGAAGGAAGTGACACCTCTTGTGGGTTGTCACTAGTTATCACAGCCACAAAGTCACAATTATGTCTTTACTCCACCCATTAAACCTAACTCTAACCTTAACTGCACTGCTGTTGAAACTGACTTTATGGCTGAGTTATCTAGTGGAAACCCCTCTTGAGCCATAATTTGTACATACTTCCTCTTCTCACTTCCCACCTGTGTCACTTCCTGTCCTTTGGGGCGTGTTCTCTTGAGGGTGAGAGGTTTGACTAGGTGCAAAAATATGTTGTCGTTTTTATGTCAGGGTGTTTCTCTGTCAGGGTGTTTCTCTGTAAAATAGGTTATCTAATGTCTATGTAAACATCTCTCTCTCTGGTGTTGATGGGGTGGAGACTTAGATACTGACTGTTGAATGTGGTGTGGGTATTTGTAGGCTATTTATAGCCTATATAAGCATTGCTGTGACAAAAACTATTATGGTCCCCCTTGTTACAGCGTTATTATCAGGAGTTGGCTGTTTCATATCAAAATTATGTTTCTGTTGTGGACATTGATACTTGGACAATTTTCATGCTACATGAAGACATTACATAAAAATATAAAACCATACTTCAAAAACTACAATAAATTCAACTCTGTCTCTGTGTTTGTCTGTGTGCCTGGCAGGTTTGAGAAAGCCCGTATCTACACCTTCATAGGTGAGGTGGTGGTGTCAGTCAATCCCTACAAACAGATGGACATCTACGGTAAAGAGGCCATCGACGCGTACCGTGGCCGGGAGCTGTACGAGAACCCACCCCACCTGTACGCTGTGGCCGACGCTGCGTACAAGGCCATGAAGAGACGGGCCAAAGACACCTGCATCGTCATATCAGGTCTGTCTCAGACTCCAGTCTCCTAGTCTTTCTTTCATTCATTCATTCCATCTCATACTCCAACCATCATCTTTTACCTAGTTTACCACAGTCCGGCTTAGCTTGTTTGACTCACACCTTGCTGGTTTCTGAGCAGGTCAGAAGGCATGGTGCATGAATCGTTTTTTAACTGGCTATGTCCTGTTGCCTTCATATAAAAAAGAGGACAGTTTTGTTGATTTATGTATGTAATATTTCTAAGGGCACTATCATGTGATGGAATTGCTTCCTGGTGTATACAGTAGCACCCAGTTATCAATAGTTTACTGAGGGAAGTAGAACTGAGCAGGGTCCCTAATCTATTCACAGTCTGTCCTGTTGCAGACCCCATCATGCCACTCTGTGTGTCTATGAGGTTTTCTTGTTTGAGCAAAAGTCTGTCCTCCGTCCTCTCTCCATGACCCGGAAACCGATATGTGGTTGTGTGGTCGAGGAGTGTGTCAATTCGTTAGCAGGCAAATGGAAGACAGTCCTCCCCTCCTCGATAGCGTCCTTTTGGCGAGGAAGCACAAGTGTACTGTATCCTACGAGTCCTACACTTATGAGTCCTTCGCGGAAGAGTTTTGAAATCTGCCACACCCCCTTTGAATCAGCTGTTGTTGTCTCGAAGGAGAAAAGCATGAACACATTTAAAAATGATCTGCTACTTATCCTTTTATCTATAAAATGTCTTACACAACTAGCTACATTTGTTTTTATCACTTTATAATTTTGGGGGGGGATTCCACCCTGTAAACGTAATTTGCCTGATGACGTGCGATTGAAGAAGGGGAGTCTCATTTCCTACCAGCACATTTTCATCTTGTTTCCCTCTCTTCGCCACCTCTCCTCGATTACTTTTGATCTTTTTTAAAAGGAGGCCAGAGAGGACGGAGGAGAGAGGACACAGCTGTAATTGAGAAAAGGCGAATGTCTACAGTTTCTGAGTGTTCTCAGTTCCTCACTTCCTCCAGGATGCTTATTAGTCTTCACTGTTGCTGCAATGGTCTTTTCTTAGTTGCACTAGCTCATAATGTCCTGTTTCCTCATCTGCTGTGTGTAGCAGGCTACTTTACGGTCATAGAAAGAGGAATAGAGTCATGTTGATTGGTGACTGACAGTCAATAACTACTTCAAGAAGATTCATGCCATAAATACGCTTCAGTTTACCATGTATGATCTCATATCGTAGAAGAAAAAATATACTGTATGTCTACTAATATATCCAGTATCTGTGGTAAAATACTCAAGTAATGTACATGTACTGCTATACGTGAGTTGCTTTTTTTTTATTAATGGTCTGTGTCTGTGTGTCCCAGGTGAGAGTGGAGCGGGAAAGACAGAGGCTAGCAAGTACATCATGCAGTACATCGCAGCTATTACCAACCCCAGCCAGAGAGCAGAGGTTGAGAGGTGAGTCATCAGTGTCAAATGCTCTCCTCTCCCAGTTAAATAACTACATCTTAGACTGGGTTAGAGTACAGGTTCTGATTCTGAAAGGAACTTCAGTATATTGCATTTAGTCTTATGCATCAGGCTTCCTCCCTAACCTCAGAAGTACAATAGCCCAGAGACAAGGTTATATTGTGTCAGTCTCAATGTCATAGACACAAATTCACAATTGAAGGGTGGAAAGGACTTCCAATTCGCCTCTTTTTCTCTTCCTCTCCTCTCACTCTTTGGGCCACATTGTCACCTGATAGTATCAATGATGACCTCCCTCTCCTCTGTGACACAGTGTGAAGAACGTTCTGCTGAAGTCCAACTGTGTGCTGGAGGCCTTCGGTAACGCCAAGACCAACCGCAACGACAACTCCAGCCGCTTCGGCAAGTACATGGACATCAACTTCAACTTCAACGGCGACCCCACCGGCGGACATATTAACAACTACCTGCTGGAGAAGGTAAGAGCAATATGATTACATAGGATAGAGAGAGACATACAGTGATTGGCGCTTGAAGTGAGGGGAAGGACTTAACAGATAGGCGGGGAGATTTGATTGGATGGTTTGAACAGAAGTCGTATTTATAGGCCAAGTTTCTCAGACACTGATTAAGCCTTGTCCTGGACTACAAACAGAGATTGAACATGCTTTTTAGTGAAGGAGTATATAATAGTGAAGGAATATACTTAATATGTGTCTGTGTCCATAGTCTTCTTTTGAAAAGCTATCCACTTTCTGGTCTTCATTTCGTGGTGGAACATACATGTCTGATTAAGGTGGTGAAGCAGAGAGAGTGAGAGAGTGGGTCCGGGAATAGAAATGCCTGTGAATTACACCCTGTTCTGTTCTGGTTCTGTTGAATGATAATGAAGGGCTCGCTGTTTTTATCCTTTCTATGAGCTAGCCTATCACACCACCTGACACAGTGGGGCTGTGTGAACGACGGTGTCATCCATTCTCACTGCACAGACGCAACCTTACTAACTGCGGATCAGTGAACTGTCTGAACCCCGCTCTTCTGTCTTGTATTGGGAGTTATGTGGTTGGTTAAACTTGCGGCCTGTGTGTATGTGTTTGTGTGTGTATGTGTGTGAGTTCATGTATTTTTCTCTGTTCCCACATGCAAAGTCAAGGGTTGTTCAGCAGCAGGGAGGAGAGAGGAACTTTCACTCCTTCTATCAGGTAAATATAGACCTTTACTGGTCAAACGTATGCACACATGACTGTAAGTCACTTCGGATAAAAGCGTCTGCTAAATGGCATATATTGTTAAAATAAAGTCATAAGTATGATTAAGAATGGCTTAATGCTGTGTGGATCAGGACATGTTTGGCTGGATCAGGAAAAGGAATGGGTGGAAAAGGCTATTTTGATTCGTTCTATTACAGATTAATAATTTGTAATGAATGTTTCCACATTTTCCCAATTCAACTTCTCTACTGTACTGTATGTGTGTGTATTCCCACAGTTACTGCGTGGAGGCTCAGAGGAAATGCTGGGGTCACTTCACCTCCAGAATGACCCTGTCAACTATGTGTATACCAGAGAAGGAGCTGCCTCCACTGTGAGTTTTCCTTCACTCTTCTACAGTAGTTCCACAACCTTACCATGACATTGGGTGCTGGATAAAACGCATAGACACTCAACACTAATTTGTGAATACAGTGTTTCCACCTGTCTCTAAGAAAGGAAAGCAACGTAAAGTAAAGTAGAATAACGTTAAGTAACCTAGGGTAAAGTAAAGTAACGTAAAGTAAAATAGAATGACGTTAAATAATCTAGGGTAAAGTAAAGTAGAATTAACGTTAAATAATCTAGGGTAAAGTAAAGTAACGTAAAGTAAAATAGAATGACTGTAACGATAATCGTCTGGAGAAGGAGAGGAGGACCAAAGTGCAGTGTGGTACGTATCCATAATACTTTTAATCAAAATGAATACACGAACAAAAACAACAAAACGACCAACGAAACGAACAGTTCTGACAGGTGCAACAAACACTAACCAGAAAATAACCACCCACAAACACAAGTGGGAAAACAGGCTACCTAAGTATGGCTCTCAATCAGAGACAACGATAGACAGCTGCCTCTGATTGAGAACCATACCAGGCCAAACACATAGAAATAGAAAACCTAGACCTACAACATAGAATATCCACCCACATCACACCCTGACCAAACTAAAAATGGAAACATAAAAAGCAATCTACGGTCACCGCGTGACAATGACGTTAAATAATCTAGGGTAAAGTAACGTAAAGTAAAGTAGAATTAACGTTAAATAATCTAGGGTAAAGTAAAGTAACGTAAAGTAAAATAGAATGACGTTAAATAATCTAGGGTAAAGTAACGTAAAGTAAAGTACAATAATGTTAAATAACCTAGGGTAAAGTAATGTTAGGTAAAGTAGAATAACGTTAAATAACCTAGGGTAAAGTAATGTTAGGTAAAGTAGAATAACGTTAAATAACCTAGGGTAAAGTAATGTTAGGTAAAGTAGAATAACGTTAAATAACCTAGGGTAAAGTAACATAAAGTAAGGTAACCTAACGTAAAGTTAAGTAAAGAGTAGTAAATACTGTTGTAGTCTGTAATTTACCTCTCTCTTTCTCTGTAGACATCCAACAATGACCGGTCCAGTCACAGGGCTGTGCTGAGTGCCCTGCAGGTGATTGGCTTCTCAGAGGAGGAGATCGCCTCCATCTACAGGATCCTGGGGACCATCCTCATCCTGGTAGCTTGTATTCAGTATATTCTTGGTCACATTTCTATTGGCCATACATACCAAATGATACCTGAATGGTCCAATGCAACTAAAGTAGCATGTTGGTTACTTACATTATTGGTGCCCATCTCTAAACTAAGAGCTAGTGTTCATGGTGCAGACAGAGATTGATTTGATTCATTAGGATCCCCATATTTAAAAACATTAACATGTAGTGTGTGTGTGTGTGTGTGTGTGTGTGTGTGTGTGTGTGTGTGCATCTATCAGTTACACATACTTGTCAGATGATACACAGACGAAGGAACATTTAATATCCTGGTTGGAAACCATATTATTTCTTAGTACATATCTTGCAATTTACTTGTGAAATTTAAGTTCAACCCTGTGATCTATGATTTATACCAAATCCAGTTTTATAGTACTAGGATCATGAACTGTGTTCCTGCCACTCCCCAGGGCAACCTGCAGTTCGAGACAGACAGTGAGAGTGTCCAGGTGGTGGGTTCTGAGGCTGTGAGTCACATCGCTGGGCTGACCACCACAGAGCCAGACAACGTGACTAAGAGCCTGCTGTACCGCACTGTGGCCACCGGGGGCGGAGAGGTCATAGAGAAGGGACACACTGAAAAGGAGGCCTGCTTCGGCCGGGACGCTTTCGCCAAGGTACTGGGCTGGTCACTATTAGCACAGCAAGACTTGTTGTCTTCATAAATGACAAATCCCATCAATGTTGACTCATTATTGTGTACTGCATAAACTCTCTCTTTCGTTCTCTCTCTCTCTCTCTCTCTCTCTCTCTCTCTCTCTCTCTCTCTCTCTCTCTCTCACTCTCTCTCTTTCGTTCTCTCTCTTTCTTTCTCTCACTCTCTCTCTCTCACTCACTTTCTTTCTTTCTCTCTCTCTCTCGCTCTCTCTCTCTCTCTCTCTC